>NC_083877.1:75605056-75908086 GCF_032452875.1 Bos javanicus | reverse complement strand
GTACCTTCACCAGACCCAGTGACGACAGTGCCCCAGACCCTGGGCAGTGTGGGTGTCACCCTTGGGGGTGACAGAAGCTGAAAAAAGCAATGTATTTGGTAACACAAATCCCATAAACAGGTTCAGACCTATTCTGAAGCAAATGACTTCTTTAAAAAAAATTTTTTTTTGGCAGCTCTCATGGCAGCTTTGGGCTTAGACAAAGGGGAAGGCTCTGCGGGAAGAATGCTAAGACAGCTTAGGCCTCAAGAGACACCTTCTACCCGCTGCTTTTGTTACAAGCCTGACTGATATCAAGTATCAGCTTCCCACACCCCCCAGCATCTACAAGTGACCCGGTGACGTAGAGGGGGTTACTCTGAGTCTCCGCAGGACGGCCGTGACCCGCTTCTGGAGGTTGTCCCATCTCTGGTTGCCCTCATGCACCATCTGCTTCAGTTTGCTGGCCGTGTCGGTGCGGTTCTCGCGGGCCAGCCGCCGGTACTGCTTGTTGATGAGCTCCAGCTGCGTCAGCCTCTCGTGGATCTGCCGCTGGAAGGCCTGCAGCAGGCGGGGACCGTCAGTGCCACAACTCCAGGCCCCAGGCCACCTGCCTCAAGTGTCCATCACCAAAGGAAAGGCAGTCGCTAGCTTCACTCATTCTTTTGATGCTACCAGGGAACAGCCTTTCAAGGTCATGGCTGGGTGGTTAGCATGAATCAGTAATGCCCTGCAAAGTCGCTGGAGCAGCCGATACAGACTGGGCGGCCCTGACTAGGGGTGGGGAAGCCTGCCACTCATGGGAAGACCCTGTAGCCATCCCCGAGCCCTGCGAGTTCCTGGTTCTCAGGACCACTGGCTGGAAGGTGCCGCTGGGGGGCGGGGGGTGGTTGGGTCTTTACCTCAAACCTCTTCAGCTCCTCTTTGGCAACTGTGTACAACACCTCGGAGGAATTCGGACAGGCCGCTGTCCTCTCGGCAGCCTTGAGCCAGTCCTCAAAGCGGGAGTAATCATCTAGAAACTTCTGCCATAGCCTCCACGTCTCCTCAATTCTAATGGAAGGAAAGAACTCAATGCAAGCTGCCTATTCCAATGAGAGCTTTCGTACAGCTTCTTCTCCCACTTCCAGCCCTGGCCCCATGCACTGGCACTAAAAGTCTGGGGGTCGGGGGGGTGGTGGGGGTGATTCTGCTACCCCTTCCAGGAAATAACCAGAGACATCACTTCGTGGTCAGGAAACCCTCCTTCTGGGAACACCAGGCCTCTCTGAACTCCAGCTTCACAGTGGTCACCCAACAGGAGACCGGCGTCTTCCACCACACAGATCTGGGACACTTCAGTACAGTGTAACCCGCAGTTACACCCAAGACACAGCAGAGCCAGGGAGAGACATGACCCTGATCATGCTTTCCTTGAATGATTTCTTTAATAAGGACTGGCCACACCTACTGAGCCTTCCCCGCCAGCACTCAGCACGTCCCTCAGCGAAGCTAACAGAACACGGGCACTGTTACATAGGTCAGATGGGAACATGGAGTGGGCGGACCACACTTAAATCACCCAGGGCAGCTCAGCCCTTACTTCATCCGCCGCTCCATGGACATGGCACAGATGTTCCTCCAGCGTCTGTCCAGGCTCCTGGTGGTCTGCTGGATGGAGTCGCACTCGGTCTCGTTGGCGCAGGCATCCGAGTCGTGCAGGAGGACATCACAGATGTTAAACACAGACTCCACCCCTGCGCTGTGCTGCTCAATGTCTCGCTGCAGGTCCTGCAACAACAGGAGAGGAGGAGGCACTGTGAGGTGGCGGCGGCGGTGGAAGGGCTGGCATCGAAGGAGCCCCTCCTTCCAGGCTAGGGGACACAGTCCTGCGTGCATTTCCACCTGGGACTCCGCAATACAGGCCAAGTCACCTTTGTGCAACCCCTGTGCTCCAGCACCCGACAGGAGGCCTAACTGTGGGCAACCGGGGGATGAAGGTATTGAACTAGGTGAAGGAGGCAAAGGAATGGGGGTCCACTTCCCTGACAGCCCACCACCCCAGACTTTGGGGTGGCATTCGATCTACTCCACACCATCCAACCTCAAGGGCCTCCAGTTTAGATTTGGCTTTCGGGAGGTTTTCCTTGGAAAACTGTCTTGAACAGGACCTAAGACTTCAGCAACACAAACTCTTAACCTTTTACGGGTCACAGGATTCTTAACTCTACCAAGAGTTCTGTGCTATCTTCATACAGTCCACCCCCAAATTGTGCACACAGTGGCACGGTGCCCACAGCCTCCCCACGGGCGCGTCCTAGGGCTCCATGGGCCCAAGGGGAGAATTTGGGCTAGAGACTTTGCCCTCTAACTCATAGGGGTGGGGGCGGGGTCTCTGGGGTCTTGTCCCATGATGGGGAGAGCACTGCTGATTCAGGAAAATGAAGGCTCACCAAGAGAAAGCTCATGGTCGCTGGAAACCTTGTTTAAGAATAAGCATAGCATTTTCAGTTATCACCCAGGGAGTACTGCTTCTGCACACGGGGCAGGGCTGGGCGAGGGCGAGGTGAGCAGCCTGTTTGTCTTGTTATTCTGGACGAGTTAGTCCTCTCCTGTATCCAAACTCCGTGATAAGTGACATGAGGCCACGCCACTCATCTTACTACCCAAACTACACTGTGAAATAGACAAAGTGAAATAAACTGCTGGATTCAACAGAAAGTTCCCTGGATTCAACAAAGTTCATTTTAAGAGGGATTATTTTATAAACAGTGTCTACCATTGTCTACAGAAAGGCAGCCTGAAGTTTCTTCCAGGTCATCTCAGTATTTAAAAATTTTGGAGATTATGACTGGATTACTAGATAGGACTAATGTTTTCCTACTCTTCTTCTGATAAATGCACATTTGTCTCATGCTGTGTCTAGGTGGGAACAAAATGCTAATACTCAAATCAAGTTTTAAATCACGCAGTTCTCAACACAGATCCTAACTTATGAACAATGGGTACCTCAAAGTTACATTCAGAAGAAAATATGTTTTTTTTTAGTTCGTCACCATATGTTCTATGAAAAGAGATGCGCAGGTGATTTTCTTTAAGCTCTGCAGTCTAGGACAAATGTCTGAGATGCTGTAATGGGGGCAGTCATCTTGGGGTCAGTGGAAGACTAGCTTTATTAGGTTTAATAGAATTTCAGATTTAAGAATTCTCACCAGTTCACAGAATTGCCACAGGCTTTCTTAAAATTTGCAGCTTGATAAGGGATTTTGATAAGTCCCTTTTAACTGTTTTGCCAGATAAGGAATCTTAATGCTGGTGCTAAATGAATAATACTGACAATTACCTTTCAAAAATGGTACCTGCCCCTGACCTTGCTTGGTAGGATTTGACTGAAAAGCACTGAGAAAGTCTAGTCTATGGATAAACATAAATGCCATGTATTTTAATAGCCTCTTTGCAGTTACTCTACATTTTCTACTCAGCTTATACTGAATGAAACAGCTGAAGAAAACTGGGTAATATAAAGGGTGAATGATGGCAAGAAACGGGCTGTCCGATGCTTTATAAAAGACCATGAACATCTCGGCAAAAAAGGAGCCCCAAGTTTTCTAAAATTTCCCAAACTTCTAAAACACCACAAAATGGCCAACTGTAGTGTGAACTAGTCATCTTGTAAAGTATAAAATAAATAGTGGACTCTATTTTAAAACACAAACCAGTGAAGTCCGAGACAAGTGACATTTTGCAAACTGAGATATCCCACGACTAGCACCTGTGGTGAGGCCCCTGGTTTCAAAATTGTTCAAATGCAGAGATGAATCTAACCTAAGAAACATCCTAAAGCCACGTGAAAGACTTTTGCCAACAATTCTGGAAACACGGGCGCCTGTTTGCTTTGTGTTTCTGTTCCTGAGCAGGTGGCACAGAGCACTAGAGCTGCAAAACGGCTAAGGCAGATGGGGGAGGCAGGAAGCTAGGGACGAGAATGCAGCTGGGAAGAGCGAGAATACACGTGCAACCAGAAAAAGATGAAATAAAGAGCAGAAATCAGGAAAACCAGGGTGAGAGGGCAAAAGTCACGGGGTGTGTTATGGGACCCCAAGTAGTGGCTCCAGACTGTCTCTTGGGAGGCGCTGGGGGTGTCAAGCAAGTCCAGCAGGGTGGTCTTGGGAGTGGTTTGGGGGCTTTGCAGAAGGCTGACATGACCCACTTGGGGAGGGGACTGCTGGGAATTACAGGGTGCAGGATAATTAACGCCCCCGGCCACCACCAGGCACCTCCACAGAGAACCAAGAAGCCGAAGGAAACTGGAGAGGAATGCTGAAGACATAGTGGAAGTGGTTCATGGTTTAAAAATGTCACAGAGGTGGCCATTGCTTCCTCTGCATTTTGAAGATGATACATATTCTACAGGAATAACAACACAACCCTTACTACCTAAAGCGTTTCTCATAAAGAAGAGAAGCAAAAAGACTTCTGTAAGGTCTGAGCCTTTCTGCACCAGGCTCCCAAGGACATTACAGTGAGGGTCCAGGGACCTCACGGCTCTTAATCACTTTGGGGGCCTGAGGGCTTCTGCAGAAGGTAGGACTAGGTGATCTCAAGCTTGGGTCTTATTTCTGGAAGTAATCAAGCAATTTGTTATATTGAAATTAGTGGCAGCGACACAGGTAAAGTTTTTTTCTAATGGCCCATACTTTTTTGTGTGTGACACATTTTTTGGTTTTGGTGGAGCATTTAAAGTCTAGGTTAAGTTATAATTTTTTTTTATTTTAAATAAGAATACTAAAGGTTTCCTCAGGACATCTGTGGTAGGCAGAATATCGGCATTTTAAGAACCAGGTTCTTATCCCCAGAACTGTAGCTATGCTAGGTTACACGGCAAAGAGAATTAAGGGTGCCAATCAACCTTAAAACAGGGAGATTATCCTGGATTCTCTGTGTGGGTCTAATGGAATCTCAAGGGTCCTTAAAAGTAGTAGAGACAATTGGAGGGAGAAAGGCAGAGAGAGAGGCTAAGTTGCTGGCTTTGAAGATGGAGGAGGGAGGCACGGACCAAGAAATGTGGGCAGCGTCTAGGAACTCAAGGCAAACACACGGATCCTCCCCTAGAACTTCCCTTGGTAGCTCAGAAAGTAAAACCTGCCTGCAATGCAGGAAACCTGGGTTCGATCCCCAGAGAGTTCCACGGACAGAGGAGCCTGGCTGCAGTCCATGGCGGCTGCAGTCCATGGGGTCACAAAGAGTTGGACACGACTGAGTTAGTGAACACTAACACTCGAACCTCCAGAAAGGAATGCAGCCCTGGCAACACCTTGACCTCAGCCCTGTGCCAGATTTCTGACCTCCAGAACTACAAGATGATACATGTGCATTAACCTTCTCAATCAGTAGTAATCTGTGACAGTGTAATAGAAAATTAATACAATATCTGACTTCTTTACAGCAATGTGATCCTGAACACTAACTCCATAATTTGCTTTATAACCAAGGGATAAGAATTCCATGATGGTGATTCTAAGTTCTATGAAGAGGAAAACTTCAAATCAGCCAGATTAAAATTATATACCATTTCAGTATACAGGAACAAACATGGCCAAGAGAATGGCAGCTGCTCCAAATTATACACTTTTGGGAATAAATTCCCTGCAATTTAATGATGTTTGTCACACGTCAGATTTATAAAATGTTAACACATTTATATAATCAGCACCTGCCAAATTTAGCCAGTCATTCTTCAAGGGGAAAAATGTCAGCTTTGGTTCTATTTACCCGAAAAAGCTCACCAGTCAGGGTAAATGGTTATATATAAGGCCTGTCTATGAAGAGACTATTCAAAGAAATCCAACCTAATGGGTAAATCTTGTAATTAAAGCTGATAATATTTAGTAGCTGTGACTATACTGAAAAGGAATGAAAATCTCTGCAGTGTCCATTAACATGGTGGTTATATCAATATTCATTTCTCCACAAAAGAAAGATGGAATATAGACGACCTCAGTGGAAAAGATATACTTAAATTTCTGAGACTAAGTGGAAAAACCAGTATTTTTACTTAGGAGCATTGCTAAATCATATTAGTTTAAAAATCAGAGAATAGGCATTATTCAAACAGTAAAATGTAATAGGATTAAATAAAGATCTAAGTTGTGAGTATTATCAAATAGTTAGCTCTATTTCAGGGGAGCATGAAATGTTGACCTGAACTCAAGAGAATTTATCATCAAGGGGTGGCCTTCTGGCCTCGATGATAATCTGATGAAAAAGGTTTAGCCCCCCAAGCAGCTGTGATATGTGGGTGAATCACCCCTGCCTGGTGAGTTACAAACAAACACCAAGGCTTTGGAGGAAATAGGAAGAAAATATACAAGTCTGTGAACTTGATGGTGACCATATTGCTTTATATGGTTAAAACCGAATGTGTTCACAGGGCTAAGAAAAACAAGAGAAGGAAAGCTACTAAACTAACATAAACTTAGCTATTTTAAAAATAAAGAGAAGCTTGGGCACTGCATATGAGAGTGAGTTTCTGAACATGAGCCCTTAGAGGGCAGGAGAGTGGATTTGACAAGTCAGTGAGACCAAAGAGTACCCACCAGGTAAGGGGGCAGGACTCAATGGTGTTCAAACTGTGGGATTTCCAAGGTTGGCTAAGAGGCGACAGAACCGATGGCAGAAATGTACAGAACATCCACAGGAGAGGCTTCCTCCGCTATGGGTCCTCTGTATTCCCCACCCCTCGAGCCTCCCATTTTTTTTGAAACTCTATCAGACCCAAGTATTGTCCCATGAAGACCTTCTTTGGTTGGAAAATTATTTTTCTTTCAAGTCATTGCCAAAACTATGTTACCAAAAGACAAAGATCAAAGTTAAGGAAAATACAAAATTAAAAAACCCTTATTTATCACTACAATTAAGGTCTGCATCTTTCAAAATATTTCACAAGAAGCCACACGAATGGTGGGGTGTGCGTGTAAGAGACAGATGCCTCACACCCCCAGGGACACAGACAGGTGGTCAGCTTTCTCTGGAAGAAACAAACCAATACTATGGATGTGAACCCACTAAAACACACAGCCAGCGTGAGACAGGTCTGAGTGAGTGGGCCCTGACAAAAACCCATTCCACACTTCCCCACCTGCTGCTCAGCAAGCCTCTTCTGGATCTCTTGATCGTCACAGACATCATAAACCACGGGCTTAGAAAGCTCAGACTCGATCCGAGCCAACCAGGTGCGAAGGTTGCTCATGTTTTTGTCTAACTGCTGAATAAAAGCAAAGGTCTCCTTCAACTTCTTCACCCTAAATATATTTGCAGGGGAAAAAAAAAGAGAGACGGAAAACAAAAGCACAATGTTTAGCGGTGAGAAAAATGCACCCACAAGCGTGTTGAAGAGTAAAATGGAATCATCATTGGCTACTGATTTTATAGCAGGGACAATGCTCATGTCACCAGATACAAGTTTTCACAGAATATGGGACAATTTACAAAACTGCTGTTGCAGTTGATTTTTAAATGGATTAAGATGTAAAATCCTATCGTTCCCAAGGTGGGGTCCCCTGAGACCTAGTACATCTTTCCGGGGCTTCAGAGGAGTCAGGAGATGCCATTTCTTTCTTTCCATCTTAACATCACCACACGTGACTTCTGTCCAGTTTTGGTCTTGGGTATCACCAAGGGCACAGCAGTCAGGGACCTTCCATGACAGGTAAAGATGTTACACACCTGTCTTACTGGGGGTCTCTGGCCCTAGATGCCTCTCATGAGACCCTCTCCTTGAGTCAGCACAGAGCATGTCCTAAACCCCACCACATCCAGCCTGAGGCGCTGGCAGTGTTGCACACAAGGAACCAGCCCGTCATGGGAAAGCTGAGCCAAGAAGGGAGGGGTGGACACGTCGTCAGCAAGCACGGTTCTAGCTCCATTTAACCCAATCAATCCACCTGGCTCGGCATGGAGTAGACTTGAACTAACACGCTTGGCATCAGCATACACAGAGAGCTCACGGGCATGTCAAAGTGCTGTCAAGGGGGAGTGATGCAGGGGCTGAGGGAAAATGATCTCCATATAGATCCCCACAGACAATGTGAAAATCCTCAAGCAGAGCAAGTGAAGGCTTGCTCTGGTAATCTGTGGGCTTTTTTAATCCCAGAGACTTGAGGTAATGGCAACAATGGAAAGTTCCCACTTACTGATACTCACGTTACGAGGCTATCAGAACTGCATCCCACGGTGCTGGAAAGAGAAACTGGGGCACTGACTGTAACTCACAGGAAGTGCCCCGCCCGCCCCAGCCACCAGCATCTCTTCCTTGACTGCTTGTGAACAGCTTCCTGCTGCCCCCTCACCCTCCTACCAGCTTCTGGTTCTGTAGCTGAAGCATACAGCGTCCGATCCTCATTCAAACCCTTCCACGGTCCTCGCCTACCCTGACATATCAGTTTAAAACCTTGACCCTTTCAATTCCTCAAGTGGTCCGTGTCCTGTCTGCCTCCAGCCCTGCCCTCCACAAACCAGCTCCCCTTTCCTTCTCCCGTAGCTTCTACTGCTGTTCTGAGATGAGCTGGGGGCTTCTCACCCATGTGCTCCCACAGCCCTGGGGGTCTCCGGCATTAAGTGTGTTCACATCCCTCATTCGCTGTGCCCATCCAGACAGAGTCCACAGCAGCCAGGTGGCATGCGGCCCCCTCTGCGTGCACCGCACACCCTCAGACCAACTAGTGGCCAGGAGGTGTTTACAAACATTTCCTGAATGAATAAATATGTATGAGCACCTCTAGTTCATGTGACTATCTAGTAAAACCATAGAGTTACGTATTACCAGAGAGTTGTTTTTTTATTATTATGTTCTTTTTTGCACACTACTGACAAAGTCAACCTTGTGTGTGTGTGTTAGTTGCTCGGTCATGTCTGACTCTTTGTGACTCCACGGACTGTAGCCCGCCAGGCTCCTCTGTCCATGGGGTTCTCCAGGCAAGAAGTGGAGAATTGGAGTGGGTAGCCATTTCCCTCTCCAGGGCATCTTCCTGATTCAGGGATTGAATCCTGGTCTCCCACACTGCAGGTAGATTCTTTACCATTTGGGCCACCAGGGAAGCCCAATCAACCTTGGGGAATGATTTCTAGCTTCAGTTCTATTTCCAGTTAGTTTTACAATTTAGGGAAAATCCTTCTACCTCAGGCCCTCACCTCCAGCATGACTCTCAGGTCCCCTCAGCCTCAGGAAGGTGGTAGCATCTGGGCAACATGCAGGCCAGAGCCCTGGAGTGAGCAGACCCCGGTCTGAGCCCCACTGTACCATCTATAAGCTGTGTACCCAGCAAGGGACCTAACCTTCCTGATTCCCAGTTTCCTTGTTAACCAGCAAATTATCGACCTTGTAGGGGTTTCTGAGACAAACAGGGGGATGCATGTAAACCTCTGGCATAAAGCAAGCACTCACTATGCTCACTCAGCTCTTATGACTGATGACTGGGATCACACACTGCTACAATAAGGCCTCATTTATATGGCACCAGCCCTCACACGGTCCTTTTATAAATATTTTATCCTCGTAGTGCCATGAGGAGCGCAAGCTTGGAAGGAGTCCAAGGAGCCTGGTGATGAAGAGCACACACTTTGTGTTAAGGGTCTGGGTATGAGCCCTGGCTCTGTTTAATCTCATGTGTAAAACGGTGTGAACAGTGGAACCTTCCTCCATGGGGTGGCTGAGAGGACAGAATGAGATACAAATACATGAAAGGCACAGTGCCTGACAGAGATAAATGCCCAGAAATTGTGGTTGTGATCATCTGAAGAAGGTAGATTTTCCAAATTACATTCTTACTGCAAATACCACAAGAAATTTCCTTTAAAGCCATAAGATGATTTATTAAAAAGGAAGCAATGGAATCTGGGGCCAGGCCTGGATCTAGGCCAGGCCAGCTGTAACCTAGATCCTTCCTTTATTCCCCTGACTTTAGAGTTAGACCCTCCTCACCCCAATGTCTTATCACCCTGACTGCCTGAGGAACAGAAAGAACACTCCAGACAATGCCAGAGCAGTTGGGAACCCCAGGCCCCATGGGACAAAGTCTCCCATGTAGTTTGCAAGGGGCCAGAGAAGCGCGGCCCTGAGAGCTCCCTGTATGTGGGGAGAGGTGCTCAGGCCAGCACCTCTGCACAGCGCCCTGCTTCCCCATCCGTCCCCTTCTCTTCTCCCAGAATGGCAGCCCGCACTGCTTCACCCAGCACCTGACCCCATTCCATCATAAGGATCTCAGTTTCTTTATTTTGAAAGAAAAGGGTTAGAATACAACTTTTTAAATGAAGAAAGCTAACAAGTAACGAAATAACCTAGGAGCAAAAAGAGCAAGATACAGTGATCCTGAATTCTGTTAAGGGTGAGGTGTGCAACAAGTAGAGGGGGGAATATGGCAAGGTGGATGCAAAATTAGCTTGGCACCCCCAGGACTATGGTACTCCAGGCCAGTGGTGCCCAAAATATGGGGCTCAGGCCCATTGGTGTCCAAACTAGTTAGGTGTGGGAATAAAATACTAGACTTTCTCTGTTATCCCATTCTTACAATGGGCATGCTTTATAGTTCACAAACTATATTACTAAAATGGAACATCTACAGAAATGCCGACATCTACATGTGTCAGGCTTGTTGTGCTTTATATATAGTAGTTAACTCATTTAATCCTTACAACAGTGCTGTGAAATCAGTATAGAATCATGCCCATTTGACAGATGAGGTAACTGAGGCAATGAGGTTAAAGAATTTGCCATGGTAACATACTCATTCAATGGCAGAGGAAGGATGTCAACCTGGGCAATCTGGCCAGAACTGCTGTTCCTAAGCGCTTTTTTTGTGATGGCTCGTATAAACCTACACATGATAATGTGCACATGCGTGGGGGTACAGGATAGTTTTCATCGCTGTCAGGGAATATGACCAGGCTTCAGGACACAATGGGGGGTAGGAACCCACCTACTAAATGCTGCATTTTGAGTGCCCACTTTGCCCCTTCATGATTTCCTTTCAATAAACTTTAACCACTGACTTTGTCTGGGGTCCTGTGAAGATCCTGAGGATTCCAAGATAACTTATTCCCAGGGGTCATGATCTAATTTGACATTATAATACAATATAGGAGCTGCTCAATAAATATCTTCTGAATGAGCAAGTGACATTCACACATCCCTTCAAACTTGTGTTTTTCATAAATGAGATGGTCATAATACATTTTAAAGGAAAGAGGTAAAGATCAGAGCACCTTCAAGCCATCCAGACACAGACAATTTGCTGGTATTCTACGAGTCACACACGCTCCTAGACCTTGGTTCTATATTAGACATGCTAAGAACTCCAAGCTTATACATCACATGCTTGCTTGGGGCAAAAAAAAAAAAAAAAAGAGGAAGGGAGAGGGTGGGAGGGAAAGGAAAAGAAGCTACAAAACATCCTATCAGTCAGGACTTAACCTGCTTCTATGTCCCAACCTCTGACCAAATGTCCCCAAATGCGAAATATCCCCAAATGCCCAGTGGTATAAATGAATGTTGTTCCTCATACTATCATACTAAGACTTACTCGGAGAACCGTCAGATGCACTGCTTAGTCTGTATGGTTCTATTCTGTGGAGACACTAATATAATTATCTAATCATCACCTTTCCCAGGTCAGGAAGTACACGTCATTTGCCAACCCAGGCAACCAACCTCCTAGTTAGGCCTTGTTAATTTTGCTCTTGGAAAATTTTAAATCTCGAGTTAATATTGGGAACAAGGAAATCCATTCAGAGAGCAGACTGTTGGCACAGGGAAGCAAGCACAATTCTGGACTGCATCAACCACCCAGGCAGCTTAAGTAGCTCACCATCTCGGCACTGGCCCATGGTTCATCCCAGATGCGCTTGACTAATACTAATCACACATATATTTCAACAAATCATGTTTCTCTGGAAAAAATAAACACAATTCCCTGAGCTGAATTCCAGTTCTAAGGACTAGAAAACCAAAATATTTAAGTGCAAAGAGGAAGTTTTTCACCTATATGAACTATTAGAAGACCTGAATAAAGTTAACACATTTTTATATAATACCAAACAAAATAAGAAGTTTGCCAAAGAGTATACATTTTAGAAGTTCTTTTGTGGGGCTTGTGGGTAGAAATGCAGAAAATAATCAAGATGAATAAAGTTTTCCATCTAGTGATGGATGGGAATTTAATACCTATGAACCCTGTTCTCTCTCAAAAATAAAAATTAAGCCAGGTAACTAAATATCACTTCATGAGTCAGGCATAAGTCTTAATGTGTGAGGGAAGCTTTAAATATCAAATTCATGTATATGGAAGAGTTTACATTGCAGCCCTATTTTCTCCATGCAAAAGGGTCTACAGTTAAATGATTAAGGTCCTGGATCAGCATTAGCTAGAAAAATTCCCATGCCAATGCGGACTGCATAACTTAAAAAGGAAAACTGAGATGGTTGAATATCCGAATTTGTGCTAAAACGGACACTCAGACTCGTGGGCAGCTGTCAGTTGCTAAAAACATTGTATGAATTCTGCATAATTGCATCTTTGTAAACAACTAACCAGCCCTGTAGTAAGATAATCAATTACTCCAAGATCCTGAAGCCCTGATTTGAGGGCAGGGACATCACATTTGAGCTAATCCTCTCTTTGAACCCGAGGACTTCCATTTTCCCCACAGCATAATCACTTCTCTTGCCCAGCTTGTCAAAGGCTGGCTGCAGACACCGCACGGCATGCTGACAGTGGAAAGAACCCATCCCCCGATGGCCGAGCACACACACTCCGCAGCCACCATCTCATCGGTCATTTCTATTGTAACGAACATGGGAGCGCGAGAGAGACACCCAGAGACAGCAGCCGCCCCTCCCAGATGCAGAGCGGATGATCGAAATGGCACTTACTGTTGATGAGAAAAAATCATTCCTTAGGTTGAGCGAAACCTCCAAGTTCCCGGCTGCACCTCCACCTCCCGGGGACGAGGCGGCCCCTCCCCCGCACGGCGGCCTCTCCATTCACTGGTTCTGCATCTTCCCCAGGCCGCCCTCCCGCAGGCTCCCAGGGGCTTGCCTCGCCGGCCACCACAGAACAGTGCCCAGAGGCGAGCAAGTGACCTGCGACTCCGCTAACTGCAATTTTTAAATCTTAGTTTTCTCCCTTCCAGTAAACAAACATCTCCAGCCCCTGCCTGTCTCTCACACACACAGTCTTTGTTCTGACGCTACAGGATTGCAATGCCAGGGAAGAAAGTCCCTGTGTTATCTATGGGTTATTTATGAAGTGCTATAAACCCAGGGAAGAAACATTTAATTTGGGGCGCTCGAAAGGAGGATTTCTGTTCTCATCAAATTAAATGTCTCTGTTTCAGGTTTAAAAGCAAGGGTGTAATCTGAAGCCCCCAGGTCCAACGGGAATGGCTTTCTCCTAAAGGAGAAATTGCCCCAGGAGATTTTCTGCCTTGCCTTTTTAGTCCTGTGCATCCTGGCTTAGGAGGAGCAGAGAATTTATTTAGTCCATTTCTTTGCTTTTTTGCAAAAACAAACAAACAAACAACTATCTTGTTGTACAAAAGGAGTTCAAGATTTGCAGAGGAAGAAATTCTGCAGTTTTCTTTGCTAGTTCCCCTAAGGTTTACCATAATGTGAGGATTTGAAAATTCCTCCACATCCCTATTCATGGTTCTTGATGTGATCCTGAGTGGCTCTGCTTGGTGGAGCACCACTGATTTGTGTCCAAGCCCCTTTTAGGCTCAGTCTCAGCCTTATTGGGAGACTCAATGGTATCAATCATTTTTCATGGATCCCTAAAGCCCAACATTTAGTCATTATTTCATCCCCACTTGAACACAGCAAACACATTCTAAACCAGTGAAATGAGGGGTACAGATTTGGAAATAGTTCCCTCAAATGCAGCGTCTAACTTGTGTCCACATGCCTGGCTGTGCAGGGTGACCTCCACCACTCAGACACCGGACCTATCTGCTGCTGGACACCAGGCTCCTGAGGCTCACGGTCCCTGTGGTGGCTGCTGTCTCCTTGGGGAGGATCCCCGACCCTCAGAAAGGCATTTCTGCTGGCCCTGAGAGCCGCAGCCGCCAGCTCCAGAGGTGGAACGATGGGGTTGATGGGAAGGAACAAGGAGATGGGGGAGGCCGACCTCACATCTGGCTCTCCCTGTGCTAAAAGCCTCTAAGTCTTTCCAGTCCCACTAAATCAGGCAACCTGCTAAGACCAGAGCAAGTCAGCTTTATGACTAGCAGCATTGTTTGGTCTTCCAGAGTAACCTTGAGAAAATACAGATAAAAGGAGAGCAATGAAAAACGTAGCAGTTTAAAAAGGCACACATCTCCTTGGCCATTCTTCAAGGGATGGAAAAACAATCTTAACACGCAGTTGCCATGGTAATAACTGCTGCGCTTAAATGACAACATTTTAATTGCTACTAATATAAAACAGGTGGGCTTTTCACATTGGTAGGAAATTTATGCTTCATTAAAAAGTTTTTTCATGGACTTGATCTTGCTAATAGCAGGAGAGCTATCTAGTCTAATTACAAAGGGACCATAAGGTAGTGTGTCTGAGTGCATCCCTCCTTCATAACACTGGCCTAAGGATGCCAAGTCTATTAAATGATGCTACCATCAATGAGAGATTAGAAGAAAGGTAACAACATTTATGACATTTTTTTAAGAAAAAAAAGTTCCTGTATTCTTTCTTCCATAATGAACATTTACTAAACAGATAAAAAGAAAATTAAAACCACCAATGATGCCAACACCCAATATATACCAATGGAAATACTCTGGGGTATGTCTTTCCGCTCAGCTGTCTCATCTCTTTTAGGCATGCAAAGCTTTCACCAGATTATCCTCACAGGCTGCTAGAAAAGTCTTTAAAACTTTAAAGACTAACCCCAAGTCTCCAAAGAGGCTCCACCCAGATGAACAACTAGAGAGTGACTCACTGAGGACACAGGGCCCCTGCTTCAGGAGGCACAGAGAAGGCTCTGATTAATAAAGGGGGACGGAGGCTCTGGGAAACAAAAGGAGGTGGATTTTTAAGGAGTTTAGCTACTGGGATTTTGAAATCAAGGGTACCCATAGGTGAGATTATGTGTTGAGCTGAAGCTTTCTTTGGCATCAGTCCTGTTGATGGCCAAGAACCTTATTTTCGGAGTTTTAGTCTGTGCTGCTGAAGCAAGGCAATTCTGCATCCATTGGTCCACCATCCAACATCCTGTGCCTTTACTGTTCTTTTTAATAGGTAACCCAGCTGACCCAAAACACGAATCACACATATTGGTGGTTCTGAAAAACAGCTTCTGTAACTTAGCCATCTCTCCTGCATTCAGGTTTCGCTAGGTCAATTTTTAATGACATTATCTTAGAAAACATGGGCAAGAGGCATAGCCAATGTCTACAATTAAAAAAATTAACTCATTTAATCTGTCACTGAGCATAGTAGGATATAACTAATATGTCATCAAATCAGATTGGGTTCACACCATTCACCAAAAAATACATAGTGCTTCAAATGCCCTTTCTGTGAAAGAAATTAATAACATTTGATAAGAGTTTAGATGTCACAAATATAAGAAGCCACCCAGGGGCCCATGAGGAATGCTAAAAGCTCCTGCAGCAATTCTGATGGAGAGTCAGTTCTGTGAAGTTTAGTGCCCACACCAGGGGCTTCCCTCATAGTTCAGTCAGTAAAGAATCTGTCTGCAATGCTGGAGACCCAGGTTCGATTCCTGGGTTGGGAAGATTCCCCTGGAAAAGGAAATGGCAACCCACCCCAGTATTCTTGCCTGGAGAATGCCATGGTCAGAGGAGCCTGGCAGGCTACAGTCCATGGGGTCACGAGTCGGACACGACTTAGCAACTAAACCACCACCAGGGCCTATGTGACCTTATGTGAGGAAGTTGGCATTAAGACTGACTTAGGCACCCCAGCCCCCCTGATTATGTGGTTATTTCAAAAGATGTATCCTTTAGACTCTCTGCTTTAAGAATTTTACAGAAGCTGAAAAACACTATACATGCAGGGGAAAAACGGTGGTTTGGGTCAAAGCACCTTCCCCCCACCTCCCGGATCATACACTAATACTACACACATGTATATGGACGGAGCCATCACTGTCCTGGTGCTTTTTTCATCCAGAATCTAGCCCATGGTTCATCAACAAGGAGATACGCTACAGAGGCCACAAGGTTACCATAAGTGGCAAGTCCACTCTGTGGCAAGTCACCCGGCTGCTCGCTCCATCTGTGATCCCCAGACCTGAACCATTGGCAATACCTTGTCACTTGCTAGAAATACGCATTCTCGGCCCAGAGAATGGGCGCATTCCCCCACCCAGGGAATCAGAAGCTCTGGGGGTGGGGTCCTGCCATCCATGTTCTCAGGAGCCCTCCAAGGATTCTGCTGCATGTTTAAATCTGAGAACCACTGCTCCAGACTGGAGAAGGAAATGGCAACCCACTGCAGTATTCTTGCCAAGAGAATCCCAGGACGGGGGAGCCCAGTGGGCTGCTGTCTATGAGGTCGCACAGAATTGGACACGACTGAAGCGACTTAGCAGCAGCAACTCCATAGAAAACAGTCAAGTCTATACTGAGTTCCAGGTTTTAGAAAAATTCTGATAAAGCACCTTTAAAGGTCTCAAAGGGCCAAGTGCTCCTCTGATGCACGGTGCAGGGGGATAGAAAGACTGTGGCTCCGTCCTGCCCGAGGTAGAATCGCTTCTGCCCTTGGCTCAGTTCTTATTGACCCTCTCTGAGCTACAGCATCCTTCTCTGAAAGTTGGAGAATATTGACCATGTAGGGTTCTTGCAAGAATGAAATAAAATAATATATATAAGCCTGGCACTGAAAAAAAAACAACAAAACAACCCACACCCTATCCACCCCATAAGAAGCCTACTACCTGAAACGACTCATAAATTTAATGTGCACTGAACTAATCTTGTCCTTCATGTTTTGTCAGTTCTTTTGAAACTTACCTCTATTTTGTTGAGAATAATCCCAAAACAATAGGCCTTTTTCCAACCCAATTTATTGAGGTCTTGGACTTCTGAACCATCTCCAGCTTTGAAGTTAAAGGCTGCAGTTAGAATTTTAAAGTCATGAAGCTGGATGCCTGTGTATGGTCTCCCTCCAAGTCTTATTTTTAACAAGAGACACTGTCTCCTGCCACAGAAATGAAGCCGTGGAATGCTGTGAGCAGGACAGGAATGATTAAATGATGTCCAGAGCTCTTTGGACAAACGGGGTTATTAATGGACCCTGTAGGATTGCAGGTTCTCCTCTGTGTGGTTTGACTTCTGCAGCCTGTACAGACCCTCGCCTGCTTTCCTGATGGTGATGTGATGAGTGCCAGTGATCAGACAAGGAGCTGATTCTATTAATATATGAGGTCAATTTATGGCAAGTCCAAGCTGGCCGCCTCAACCCACAGATTCACCTGAAGTGTCACTTTAACTAAGTTTCCTAGCCTGTCAGTCATATGTCTCACCCTGGCCTTTGCTTTAAGGTAAAATAAGTTATTCCTTTCTAGTTCCTCAGTTTTGAATGGATTTCAACATGTTCTACTCATTTTGGTATAACAAATCAGAAGGGTCTGGGTTTGCAGGGAGGCAATATGACTGTCTGAGTTGAAATCCTGGTTGCCTCATGTGCTGACTATGCAGTCGTGCCAAGTTACTTAACTTTAGTGCCTCAATTTCCTCATCTGTAAAACAGGATAATGGCATCTACCTTTCAGAATTACAGTGATGATTATGTGAAATCAGACATAAAAGGCACATTGTGAAGAATATAGCCAGCAGCCAATATATTTGCTATTATTTCAACTCCTTATTTTGCTCCTTCTAGAAAGACCACTGAAATTTCACCGGCTGTTTTTCCTTCTTTCGCACCATGCAACTGGCTGAAGACAGGCAGTTAGGAGGGAGGAAAGCAAGCAGTCTGTTTAACTCTGAAGTGATAGAACCAAAGTAAGAATGCATAATCACTCTAGCCCTCAGGAAGCAGAATCTAGATCTTGCTCTTGAATGATCTAAGAACAGGTATGATGTCCTCATACCTTGGATTAGTGCCAGGTGCCCAAGAAGACTTAGGAGATACAGACAGTGATGACAAAGGCACACCAGACACAACTGACCCAACAGAAACGATCACATTCTCATGTCCTGGAACATCCATTCAACAAATTATCTGAAGCACTGTTCTAAGCACTGGAAATAAGACAAAGACACTGGTCTCATGGAAGAAAGACCTCTCACTGTTAGACAAAAGCAAGGGAATCCTGGAACACTCCAAAAACATGCCACTTAAAGTCTTCTTAGGGAAAGACAATGATAGTAACATTGATAATGTTACTATCAATGATAGCGTTGATAACGATAATGATAGCATTCAATAAATGCTCACTCCTATGTGTTGGTCCTGTGACAAATTCAAGACATGTGTTGTCATTCATTCACACAGCAGACTTTGATGTAATCAGTGCTGCTGCTGCTAAGTCACTTCAGTCGTGTCTGACTCTGTGGGACCCCACAGACGGCAGCCCACCAGGCTCCCCTGTCCCTGGGATTCTCCAGGCAAGAACACTGGAGTGGGTTGCCATTTCCTGATCCAATGCATGAAAGTGAAAAGTGAAAGTGAAAAGTGAAAGTGAAGTCGCTTAGTCATGTCCGACTCTTAGCGACCCCATGGACTACAGCCTATCAGGCTCCTCCGTCCATGGAATTTTCCAGGCAAGAGTACTGGACTGGGTTGCCATTGCCTTCTCCATAATCAGTGCTGTTAGATCTATTTTGTAGATTGAGAAACTGAGGCCTAGAAAGGTTAAATCACTACTCAAGTTTCCATGGTAGGTAGAAGTCAGATAGTCAGGACTAGCTCAAAATCTGTGCTCTTACTTGAGTTATCACCATGTTATTCTTGAGTTAATATAGATTTCCAACCCCCCCCCCCAAATGGTAGTAAAGAGATATTAAATTTAGTCCAAGTTATGCTGCCAGCCAATCACTCTAGTATTTATCTTCAACAGACCCTCAGCTGCTAAAAAATCATGAAAGACTCAGACTTTATTTAGGAGGCCAAGTCTTTAGTTGAGATTTAAGCTTGTCTAAGACTTAGCTCCAACCTACCTCTCTAAAAGCTTCATCTCCTATTCCTGAGCCAGTGGAGCTTCTTATAATTTCCTGAACAGTTTCTATTCTGCCCTACCCTGTACCTTTCTCTCTCTCTGCCACCAGGAACACTCAAATCCCATCCCCTTAATCAAGACCATCTGGGAACACTGCCCTTCCATCAGGTTCTTCCCAATCCCCACCCCCACTCCGGGAAGATGAGATTTGCGTTCTCAGACCACTTGGCTTTACAGCTGCTGGCATGTCTGCTCCCATTAACATTAACTGACTCATCTTATTGCACTTCCGGTCTGTAATTCTCCCAGCACTTGGCCTGGTGCCTCTGCTGACTGAACCAGGTTCACTTAAGGTTTAGGGTAAACGATGGGGTAAAAGAAAAGGATTATTAAGAGTATTCTGTTTTCCGTACTCCCCAGCGTTTCATTTATCTTACAGGATTCTCCTGTACAGTCCATGTTCTACATGTGGTCAAAATATGTGAGCGTTCTGTTATGTAACAGACTTGCTCAGCCAGTGAAAACAAAGCTGCATGAATGGCCCCAAAGCCAGGTGACTGTTCTTTGTGTGCCAGCTTACAACTGAAAAACACTTTGCTTGGGGTCTCTTTCGGACAGAGAAGACAGAAAACATTTAGAAGCTCTGGGCGGTATTGTCGTCATTATTTGTGAGGGGAGATCAGATGGTCAGTCTTGTTTCTGATAAGCACTGGACAGCCTTGATTTACAGTCACAGCCGTGCCTCCGGATTCCACGTCTTAGGACCAGATGCCCACTGGGGACCTAGCACACCCAGCACAAACCTGCAGAGGGGCCCTGCCTTGAATGAGCCCAGCTCCTCTGATGGTGGTGATTAGAGGGAGGGGAACCTCCAGGGACCCCCAGAAGCAGCCCCCAGAAAATCAGGCCAATGCCTTGACCTACCTGCCACACACAAGCAAGAACAGGCAGGCATAACTTCATCTTAAGACTTCACTTAAGTCTTAAGGTAGTGTTAGAATTTCTAAATAATACCTCCTCCTCAAGGACCAACTCTCATTTAAACCAAGTCTAAGTCATGTGCAATTTTAAGCTAAAGAAAAAAAAGGTGAGATATACTTGGTTTATCTTCCTTCCTTCCCTGGTGGCTCAGTTGGTAAAGAATCAGCCTGCAATGCGGGAGACCTGGGTTCAGTCCCTAGGTCAGAAGATCCCTTGAAGAAGGGCATAGCAACCCACTCCACTATTCTTGCCTGGGAAATCCCACAGACAAAGGAGCCTGGCAGGCTACTGCCCAAGGGATCGCAAAAGAGTCAGACACGACTGCATGACTAAACCACCATGCTACAATATAATCCTCCTATAATATCAAAATAAGAATTTCCATTCATTTTTATCAAGCTCTACCTTTATCTGTAAGTTTAGAAAACTGCTGGGTTACCTTAGAGGAAGATGGGGCTCAGTTTTGAGATCTGTGAGGTAACGACTGTAGCCAGGGAGTAGGAACCCATTTTTAGGCCATTCCTTACCTTGAGCCAATGACGTCAAAAAGATGTTGCCAACGGTCATTGATTTTGTTGAGCTTGTCATCGATCTCAGCTGCTCTTGTCTTGTTGCTGGCCTTGATCAGCCGGTCGCCCATTTGCTTTAATTGTAACTTGTTTTCACTAAACAAATTTATTTCTTCCATGCAGTCCTGGCATAGGCACCAAAATACAAAGCTGGAATCACTACAGAAACTTCATTTCTTTGGCAGATACAAACACACAGTTGTGCCTCCTGAAATTTCTTAAAAAATAAAAACACTTCTCTCACCTGTTAATGCAACCCTTCAGTGAGCGGCTAAAAAGTCACCCCCATTCAGTGCATGTGTAATACCTAAGGCAGTAGTTTCTTAATTCAAAAGCCCTGCTTTCTCTCACAGAGTTATTCTAATGCACTTGGGAGCTGAGGACTACAGGGTATAGCTAAATTAGCCTAATATCAGCAAGAGTTTTCCTGAGGTTTAAACGAGTGGCATTTGGGGTGACTGCGATGAGAAGGTTCTCTCTTCCTTTCCTTATGGGAATCAGCGACCACTTCACAATTACGAGCCCCACTGCTGTTGGTCTTTCTCCTTTGGCCAGGGGATCATCTTAACAACATGGTTAGAAAAACCATAACCCACCTGGGATGTAAACTGAGGCTTAAGAAACCCTGAGCCCCTTTTTCTTCCTAACCAAGGAAAGCAACGCCCTAGTACACAGCACCCTGCCCGCCAAGGACAGCCCACCTTTCCCACCTCTTTGGAAATGTGCCTACGGCATACAGTTCTGAGTCTGGGAGTGAGGAGGGCAGAGAAGACCATGGTGGTCATAACCGCACCCCTCTGGGGACTCCTGCTCACCTTCTGGAGCTTTTCAATCATTTCTTCAATACTAATATCTGCTGTCTGGAGAACTTTGTTTTCCATCTGCACCAGCCATGCACACAACTCTTTGTTTTTTTCGTTGAACACAATCCATGAATTGAGTCTATCTTCTATCTCCTGTTTGCGTATTGCCACCTGGAAATGACAATGCAGTTGGCAGCTGAGTACAGGCAGGAAGGAAGGACTTTCTCTTCCTCCCACCCCCCATCGAAAGGACTATGGATTCCATTCAAGTGATCCCAAGGACTTAAATTATCATGTTTTTGCCTTTTAAAGACCTAGGGTTTGACGTCAACAGAAGTTTTACACCTTTGATAAATGCCTTAAAAAGCGACAGTAACAAAAGATTGTACCTGAACTGTAACTGACCAAAAGGATTCAGCTTTATCCAAAACAGTTTTAATATAATGCGGTAATCCATTACTGCTGCTGCTAAGTTGCTTCAGTCGTGTCTGACTCTGTGAGACCCTATGGAGCCTCCAGGCTCCCTCTGCCCATGGGATTCTCCAGGCAAGAATACTGGAGTGGGTTGCCATGCCCTTCAATTTATTATTACCGCATTTTATTAAAAATTAGAAACAGGAAGTTTAGATGAATGTATTTTAACCATCACCTAAATTTCTTCTGTTCTTTATTCTTTAAGTATACATTTATTTACTGCTTGCTACATGTTACTTTTTTGTTTTATGATCCAAATTCTTTCTTTTTAAAAAATGATCAAGTCCTTATCCTTACTTAAGGCCAATGTCCCACCTGTTTAATTTAAAAACTATCATCTCGGTCACAATATAAATCTTATGTATATAGTGCAAATGGACCACAAAAATTAACATCACTTAAATGTTTGAGTGGTATATTTCAAAAACAAAGCAAAATTTTAAAAGTGCATATCATTCATTTAATCCACCTTCCCACTATGCACCCCTGCTCTGGATGGAAACCATGGAAACGGAATCAAATCCTGGTCTGCAGTGAGCAGGCTGACCCCCAAATACCCAATGCTCTGTTCTGCAGAAGCAACCCCTAAGCTGACATCAGCAAAGGATCTTCCGCCTTCCAGGGTTCAAATTTATTACTTAAATAAATGTAAATTTAAAGAATGCAAATTAGCCTCTTTAAATGTACAAAGTATTCCCAGGTCTTAGAAATCTTCAGAATCCTAGAGATAAAAAGGGTAACCTAAAAGTTTTTTTGGTTAACTTTTAACACCACGCTTTACAAATGGGGAAACCAAAGTTGAACTCCTAGACATTTTTCAACTATACACAAAACAAAAAAAAACACCTCTGCTCTTTTCAGAGTGAAGCAAAAATAGCCAATGCTTCTATATCCACCCAACCAAATGTGTTGAGAGGGCTGAAAAAACTATCGCTAAAAACCCGTTATGTATTTCTGTTTTTCATAGCATCTATTCAACTCAGCTTTTAAAAATCCTGGCATTTTGTATAGCATCATTCTGATTGGATTCCTGATGGTAACAATTAGGAACATATGGGCCCCAGTCTTCACTTCTTCCTTAGCTTACAGGATACCTTTCACATATTCTCAATTTTCTGTTATATAAAATTTGAATAAAAATTCTTAATGGACTATTCTAAAAGTCCTTTAGTCTTTTAGAAGACTAAAAGTCTAAAAAGACTATTCTAAAATAGTCTAAAAGGACTATTCTAAAATTGTAAAAGGACAGGTATATCATGAATATTAAATACTAAAATAAAGAAGGAAGAACATTTTTATTTTATTAAAATGCACTCAGAAGTGTCTGAATTTTCAACTTTTACGTACATCTCTTAATTCACAAAAATTAGATTAAGGACTTTTCTTAGAATTAAATGTTCTTAAAAAAAAATCTATTTGAATCCTTCAATTCCAACCTGATCCTGTCATCAACTTACACCTTGTAATACCTTAACTACAATTCATTCTTAATGAGTATAAGTGATTCACTGAGATAGTAAGTGTAGCAGCTGACCCTTTCTTTCAGAGTTTTAAAGCCAGCTACCTGAAATAAACACTGGCTTGCATGTGAATGCAGAGTGCTCAGATAAAATGCCCTGGAGCCTGGCACTCAGTGCTACTCCTGCTGTCTGTGGGCCCAGAACAGACACTGCAGAGATACAGCTGTAAGGCCAGCCCAGACCTCTCTGCTGAAGTTCTGATTCTCAGACAAGGACTGGTACTTGTCATCTCTACACGACTGAGAGCAGAGTGCACACAGCTGCTCAAAACCGCAGTCCTCCCCTTCCCCCTGCTCTCAAGGTGATTTTTTTTTTTTTTTTAAAAGCTCATTAAGAGTGTGCAAAGTTCCAGCACTGAGTGCTGGAGAAACAAAGGGTCAAATCTGTTAAACCTTGTTGCTGCCTTCTCAAGGAACAGCGCCAGCCCGGGCTCCAACTGAAAAGGGCCTCCCGGTTCAATGAAATTAAGCTCCTTTCTACTTTGTCTGGCCTTCGGAGACATTTCAATAAACTTCAGAAGAGCCGTGCCCTGCAGTTAACTGACTTACTCTTAAGCAGAGGTCCTCCCATTGTCTGTGCAAATGCTCTATTTGCTCCTTCAAAACCATCACGTCGTCCACCAGAATGTGCTGGGTTAGGTCGGTCTTCATTGTGTGAAGTTCTTTCAAGTTCTGAGTCCAGTTAGCTAAAGACTTCTCTAGTTCCTGCATTTAAACACAAGAAAGAAAGAGGGGGAAAAAAGAAAGAAAACTCTTCAACTCAAGCTGCTGTTGTTTCCAAACCTGTAGAGGCTAATCCTTTGATTGGACCCTGGGGGAGGGGAGGCCAGGAAAGGGGGTGGGACTTTCTGAATGAGAAACAGCCCAGGGCCGGCCTCTGCAGCTGTGGTTGGCCAATTCCTCAGCACCTATTTTCTCAAAGCAGAACTCTTTTCTACCTTTATTTTCACTTCCTCAGGTATTTCAGACTTTTCTATACTTAACTCTATGTTAAAGTCAAGTAAGTCTTTACCTTTATTTAGGGGAAAGTAAAGTATTTTTGGAGTCTCACAACAATCTCTCTCACCTACATACACGTAATTCTGAAACTGTGTTACAGAATGTTGTATAAAATATGATTTCCCTACTTTTAAAAACACCTTAAGAAATGCATTGTTGCTACGTGGCAATCACATAATGACAGCTTCTGTTAAGCGAATCATTTTGGTTAACTTTCAAAAAGAATAAATATAATTGAAGGGAAAAAAAAAATTGTTCCCTAATGATTGCCAGAGATGGGTTAGCAGAAAATGTCCTCTGGCTCTGGAAACAATTTTTTCTTTTTAAATGAAGTATTGGTCAAATTAAAACATTTTTTGAATTCTAGGACTTAATCTAGATAATTACTTTCACGAGAGAGAAGGTAAAATGAAACAGCTCAAACATTCAAGAGACCTCCAGATTTTTATTGTGCTTCTCGTATTCTGTATTTTGGCACATTTGAAGGGTCTCTATTCATACCTGTCTATTGAAATCTGAAAGAAGAGAGTATTTCATTTACATCAGTAACCTGCCTGAGGGGTGGCAACAGTAAAAATGGGTTAATTCTGATTGATTTTCAGAGTTCTAAAGGCTACACTGGCATGAACTTGCCAACAAGGATTTACGTTGAATAAAATGGTTCAGAGGGTTCTTTTTAAAGGTTGCATGGAGATTTAAGACATAACATCTTTTTCAGAGGAGAAATCATCACTTTAAACTTCTGTTACCTACTTCTCGCTTCACGATTCTAGTAAAGTGGACGAGAGCAGATTCTGCAGTGGAACACTTTTTTACCAGCTTCATCACCTGAAGCAGGCAAGCCACAAGCAGAGGTTTGCCATTCACTGACTCTCAAGACCGGAAGATGGTTGCACTTCAGTGTTTCCTGATCAAAAGTGTGGGCTCAGACGCCTGCCCCGAAGGGAGGCTGGGGTAAGTAATCCACCGCCCGGTTTAAATCAATTTTGGTTTGGATACCCCGTCTTCTCCCACAGTTGAAAGGATAATTAACAGGTGTAGAACTTTTGAATATGGATATTTTGGGATTCTTAATAAATACTGCCACATTGTGTCCTCAAAGGAATGACTATCTTTTTCCACAGACTGTTTGGTATCGAGTTTTACATATTTGGGGGGCAAGTTTAATATGTGTAAGGATTCCGGATGCTGCTGCTGCTAAGTTGCTTCAGTTGGTCGACTCTGTGTGACCCCATAGACGGCAGCCCACCAGGCTCCCCCATCCCTGGGATTCTCCAGGCAAGAACACTGGAGTGGGTTGCCATTTCCTTCTCCAATGCATGAAAGTGAAAAGTGAAAGTGAAGTCGCTCAGTCACGTCCAACCTCAGATCAGATCAGTTGCTCAGTCGTGTCCAACTCTTTGCGACCCCATGAATTGCAGCATGCCAGGCCTCCCTGTCCATCACCAACTCCCGGAGTTCACTCAGACTCAAGTCCATTGAGTCAGTGATGCCATCCAGCCATCTCATCCTCTGTCGTCCCCTTCTCTTGCCCCTAATCCCTCCCAGCATCAGAGTCTTTTCCAATGAGTCAACTCTTTGCATGAGGTGGCCAAAGTACTGGAATTTCAGCTTTAGCATCATTCCTTCCAAAGAAATCCCAGGGCTGAGCTCTTGTAGAATAGACCGGTGGATCTCCTTGCAGTCCAAGGGACTCTCAAGAGTCTTCTCCAACACCACAGTTCAAAAGCATCAATTCTTCCGCCCTAGCCTTCTTCACAGTCCAACTCTCACATCCATACATGACCACTGGAAAAAGCATAGCCTCGATTAGACGAACCTTTGTTGGCAAAGTAATGTCTTTGCTTTTGAATATGCTATCTAGGTTGGTCATAACTTTCCTTCCAAGGAGTAAGCGTCTTTTAATTTCATGGCTGCAGTCACCATCTGCAGTGATTTTGAAGCCACAAAAAATAAAGTCTGACACTGTTTCCACTGTTTGCCCATCTATTTTCCATGAAGCGATGGGACCAGATGCCATGATCTTTGTTTTCTGAATGTTGAGCTTTAAGCCAACTTTTTCACTCTCCTCTTTCACTTTCATCAAGAGGCTTTTTAGTTCCTCTTCACTTTCTGCCATAAGGGTGGTGTCATCTGCATATCTGAGGTTATTGATATTTCTCCCGGCAATCTTGATTCCAGCTTGTGTTTCTTCCAGTCCAGCGTTTCTCATGATGTACTCTGCATATAAGTTAAATAAACAGGGTGACAATATACAGCCTAGACGAACTCCTTTTCCTATTTGGAACCAGTCTGTTGTTCCATGTCCAGTTCTAACTGTTGCTTCCTGACCTGCATACAAATTTCTCAAGAGGCAGGTCAGGTGGTCTGGTATTCCCATCTCTTTCAGAATTTTCCACAGTTTATGGTGATCCACACAGTCAAAGGCTTTGGCATAGTCAATAAAGCAGAAATAGATGCCTTTCTGGAACTCTCTTGCTTTTCCCATGATCCAGTGGATGTTGGCAATTTGATCTCTGGTTCCTCTGCCTTTTCTAAAACCAGCTTGAACATCAGGAAGTTCACGGTTCACATATTGCTGAAGCCTGGCTTGGAGAATTTTGAGCATTACTTTACTAGCCTGTGAGACGAGTGCAATTGTGCGGTAGTTTGAGCATTCTTTGGCATTGCCTTTCTTTGGGATTGGAATGAAAACTGACCTTTTCCAGTCCTGTGGCCACTGCTGAGTTTTCCAAATTTGCTGGCATATTGAGTGCAGCACTTTCACAGCATTATCTTTCAGGATTTGGAATAGCTCAACTGGAATTCCATCACCTCCACTAGCTTTGTTCATAGTGATGCTTTCTAAGGCCCACTTGACTTCACATTCCAGGATGTCTGGCTCTAGGTCAGTGATCACACCATTGCGATTATCTGGGTCGTGAAGATCTTTTTTGTACAGTTTTTCTGTGTATTCTTGCCACCTCTTCTTAATATATTCTGCTTCTGTTAGGTCCATACCATTTCTGTCCTTTATCGAGCCCATCTTTGCATGAAATGTTCTTTTGGTATCTCCAACCCAGTTATGTTTAAATTTGTTGTTCTTTAATTACTTGCCTGAGATGCTACCCAGTTCACCTTTATCCTTCCCCAGATGTATTTTAGTTAATTCCTACCAACACTTGCAGGTCTCAGACACAGGTAATTCTTTAGAGGAGCCTTCTCTAAGTCATGGGATGAGGTTGGGACCCTTGTTTTACGCTCTCAAGGCCCCTCTGTCCTTTTCCCTTCTTATACTCACCATGCTTACAATTATGCACATATGGTGTCATATGTACCCATATGGTAGGACTCTGGTCAACATGTATCTCTCCAGTAGCCTAGACTATCAGCACCACACTGGCTGAAGCCATGACAACATTTCTCACCAGTGCACTGCCCACTTAGCACTTACCAAGAGACCTAGGATAAAGTAAATCCTCAAATATCAAAATGTATGATTGAAAGAAAAGAATTTGGCAGTATGTCTCAAGAGCTTTAAAATGTTCCTAAATATTAAGTGAAAAAGCAAGGAATCAAACAATATATTGGGTGAGGTCTACTGAAGTAATCTATTAAGGCTGAAAAAGTTCACTTACTTCTATAAGTATTTCAAAACTCACACTTCCATTTTAAAAAGAAAATACTCCAGATTTGCTACCAAAACTAATTGCAAAAGCGAACATGTCAGGTAAGTTTGCCTTTCTTAATTTAACAAGATAAATTTTCTATCCTGCAAAAGTACCTGTGAAATTCCAACTGTCCATATGGAATGTGATGGAAAACTTGACTACATAAAGTGGTGCACTGCACAGGCTTTGACTGAACTCTAACACAGCACAATAGCATTTAAGCCTTCCTGTGGATTCAATTATTGTTGGGATTGTCAAGTCCTATTTCTCTACACTACTAGCTGGGTAAAAAGAGGATCAAAAAAATGAATGTGTGTGTGTGTGTGTGTGTGTGTATTGGTCTGTATATGCATAGAGTATCTTTGGAAGAAAATGTAACATATTGGTAACGCTGCTTCTGTGGAGAGAAACTGATGGAAAAAAAGTTTCATGTATACTTTTTCCAATTCTGAACCATGTGACCACATTACTTATTCAAAAAATATTTAATGAAGAGGTACAAGCCTCCAGTTATAAAATAAATAAGGCACAGAGAGGTAATATATAGCATAAGAAACATGGTCAATAATATTGTAATAACTTTGTATGAGGACTGATGATTACTAAACATCGTGGAATCATTTCATAATGTATGCAAATGTCAAATCACTGTGTAGTACACCTGAAACTAGTATAATATTGTATATTAACTATATTTCAATAACAATTATTTTAAAAATAAAACTATCCCATGGATTCAATCATTTGACAAGTTTTGTGAACATTGATGCCCACTATAATGATAATAATTTTCATAACAGTTTATAGTTAGCATATAAAATATGATTGAAGGCAGGAGAAGGGTCCGACAGAGGATGAGATGGCTGGAGGGCAGGCAACATTGACACAATGGACATGAATTTGAGGAAACTCTGGGAGACAGTGAAGGACAGGGAAGCCTGGCATGCTGGAGTCCATGAGGTTGCAACGAGTCAGACATGACTGTGATTGAATAACAACAACAAAGAAATCATACACATATACAGACACATATAACCATGTAAAGCAACTTCCCCATATGTCAACTTGGCTGTCATGGTAATGTAATTTTCCAAGGAGGAAAGTAAAGTTTGAGTGGTTAGGTATTTCCCCCAAGTGACTTAAGAATGATAAACACTGCTCTGGACAGGCTTCAGGTTACTTGGCATCTCTTTGGAATATGGTCATAGGTTGAATGAACTCAATGCTCTTGCCCCCCTCTCCCCAATTCTTTGCAAAGAAAAATAGAATGCTGAGGCTATGGAAATTGAAAGGATCCTAGTGGAAACTGAGAATTGTCCTACTTGGGAGAAATTATGCCTCCTTATGGGCTTTCCATCTAGTCAAAGCTATGGTTTTTCCAGTAGTCATGTATGGATGTGAGAGTTGGACTATAAAGAAAGCTGAGCACCGAAGAATTGATGCTTTTGAACTATGGTTTTGGAGAAGACTCTTGAGAGTTCCTTGGACTGCAAGGATATCCAACCAGTCCATCCTGAATATTCATTGGAAGGACTGATGCTGAAGCTGAAACTCCAATACTTTGGCCACTTGATGCAGAGAACTGACTCATTCAAAAAGACCCTGATGCTGGGAAAGATGAAGGCAAGAGGAGAAGGGGACAACAGAGGATGAGATGGTTGGATGGCATCACCGACTCGATGGACATGGGTTTGGGTGGACTCCGGGAGTTGGTGATGGACAGGGAGGCCTGGCATGCTGCAGTCCATGGGGTTGCAAAGATTCAGACATGACTGAGTGGCTGAACTGAACTGAACATGGGCTTATGGTTCACGTTTTGCACAGGTTTCTGGACTTGATGGGAGGAAAGTCTACGTGTCAACTCAGAGGGACTCCAAGTCCTCTTATCTGTTACTTGAAGCCTAGATCCAAACTTAAAGATATAGAGATGATAAAAACTTTGAAAATCAGGGATAGACAGGAACCTTCTTAACCTAATAAAGGCATCTACTAACACGACCAGCAAAAATCATACTTCATGGTGAAATGAAAACATTCTCTTTAAAATCAGGACTGACACATAGGGGCCAGCTATCAATGCTTCTACAATACAGCTGTGGAGGTACTGACCAATGTAGACACAACGGAAGTATAAGAATTAAAATAACCAAGAGAGTCATTATTCACCAATGGTAACTGTGTTCATAGACCTCCAAAAGAACTGACATGATTATCAGGCTTAATAAAAGAGTTTAACAAGACAGTTAAATATAGTATCAATGCAGAAAAGTCAGTCACATTTCTAGGCATCGGTATAAACAAAAAATACAATTAGGAAAAAAACAGTATTTTCAATAGCTTTAAAAGTAACACATCAATAAATAAATCTAACAAAAGATGTACAATACTACATAAAGAAAGTTATGAAACACTCAGCATGGCTAAAAGGAGAAATATGCCATATTTGAAAACAGGAGGACTCAATGTCAAAAAGATGTTAATTTCCTCCAAATTACTCTATAAATTCAATACAGCTCCACTGTAACTCTTATCAGGATTTCCATTAGTTTGACAAACTGCCTCTAAAAGCTGAGAGAGACCAAAGAACCAAGGATAGCCACACTCACGTGTGAGAATGAGGGATGGATACACCACACCTGAAATGAAGATCTATTCAAATAAAACACAGTACTCAAGATAATTTGGTATAAATGCTAAGATAGGCAGACCAATGGAATAGAGCAGAGAACCAAGAATTAAACCATGCATATATGGAAACCTGATATTGGACACTGGACTAATCAGTAAACGGACAACAGAATAATAGGCATCTATATGAACAAAACAAAAATCAGTGCTTCAGTGAATAAAGATACTCTGCAAGTGTAAAAAGTAAAATTTGAAAACTTTAAGAAGGAAACGTACAAGTATATCCTTATGACTTATGTACAGAGTAATGGTACTGCTTATATAAAGTTTAAAAACAAAAGTAATACTGCTATATTCCACCGAGATCTACATGCACATGTAGTAAAATGATAAAGAAATACATAAGAATGGTAAAACACCAAATTTAGGACTGTGGATACCTCTGGGGACAGGGAATACCTTGGAGATCATACAGGACATTTGAACTGTATTTGTAATACTTTATTTCTCTGCTGGCTGATGGTTTCATGGAAGTTTGTCATATTATTTGTTATGTTTGAATTTTCTTGCATGTTAGAAATGTTTACAATGAAGAAAAACGGTTCAGGCAGGAAGACACTAATTTCCAGCACAGCTTGAAGTAGGAGACTACTCAATTCTTCCTAATTATTTTCAATTAGATCCCTGAAGTCACTAAAGGAAGGAAAAAAAAATTAAACTATATTCCATTAGGCTGTGGATGTCTTTCCAACATCAAATCTGCAGAAAGGAAAGAGATGGAGGGAGTTCCTAACCTGGAAATTTAACTGGTCCAAATTCCTATTGGTGAGTTTGCCTTGTCTTCTGCAAAGTCCTGACATACCCAGGAATTTTTGCGAGTGTAGTGTCCATTAAGCAGAATATAGCTTGGAAAATATTACAGAAACATTGTATTTGAACAAAACCCCTAACTACTGTCCTCTAAAAAATTAATTCTTCAGTCAAGCTTTAATTTCAAACACAAGGCCATTTGATAAAGGAAGAGCTTTCAATGTAATCTCAGAGGCCACATCTTACATTACAGAGGAGAAACAGAAGGACGATTTGAGGGCAAAATCCCCCAAAAGAAGAATTTCTGACAAATCTTTCTAGCCTTCACACATGAATCTCAAAAAGCATGGATTCTAGTTGTTTCAGCGACCAGCATGGTGTATTACAGAGAAGGTAGAAAAAATATTTTCCAAGTGGACCTGAAAACTTGTTTCACACAGACAACGAAAGACAAACACTTCAACTTCTCAGAAAACCGCTGAGTGATTATCTTGAACACTACTTCAGAACTCAATACCTTAATCAGTTCTTTTTCTCTGTGGAGCTCCTCGTGAAGTTCTGGAAGAGGGTCTTTACTTTGTGCTTTTAAAACGTGCAGCCTGTTTTTCAACTCCTTGATTTTCTTTTCACACTGGTCCCAGGTCTATTTGAAAACAGTGTTAAAATTGGTAAGTACTTTTCTGTTTAAGAATGAATTACAGGAAAAGGATAATTAACTTAATCCATGTAATTGCTCTATTAAATGTGTCTTTGTAAATCACGCAGACACCCAGGTCCTTGTCTCAGCCAACAAAGCAGCTGGGATGACAGGATGTTCAACGCCTCTCTGCAGTGTTATGTGGGGCTCATCTTAACCACTGGGTTGCTTTTTGCTTAGAAATACTTCTTCCTCCCTCCCCATATCTCTGATCTAGCTAACTTGTTCCCATATCTCTGATCTAGCTAACTTGTTTCTATTTTAATTTGGAAAAGTTCACATTTCAAAGGCTACTGGAAAGATTAATTTTTAACATTTCCAGTCTTGGCCATACACTCTACTAACACTGAAAAGCAAAAGCACTCAACCACTTTTCTTGTCTTCTTTTCTAATGCCGTCCCTCTGCTCTCTCCCCACCTTCTAGACATAGCTTGGCTTTAGTGACCCTTTCACAGTCCAGTTTCATTCTATTTCTCACCACTGTTCTAACTGTCAGCTCCTGCTTGGAGTGCTTTATAGTTTATAAAGCTTTTTCAACTTCACTATCTCGCTGTAATTATAATAAGCTGAGGAGACAGACAGGGCAAGTGTTAGTATCACATTTAAAATGGGAAAACTGAAACGCAGAGAAAACTGACTGGTCCAAGCACATACAGTTAGAAGTAGGATGAACTGACAGAGCAGTGTTGACATGCACACACTACCCCGTGTAAAGTAGGTAACTAGCAGGGAGCTTCTGTACATATAGCACAGGGAGCCCGGCACAGTGCTCTGTGATGAATGAGCAGGGTGGGAGAGAAGCTCAAGAGGAAGGGGATATAGGCATACACACAGCAGATTCACATGGTTGACAGCAGAAACTAACACAACATTGTGAACAAATTATACTCCAATTAAAAAAAAAAAAAGTGAGTCGATCTAAGGCTACAGTTTCCCTTGTAGATGCCTTTCTTTCATACTAGATCTTTTCCTTAAACCTTACATTACTGAACAAATAGTTGCCTGTATTTTTTTTTTCAATTCTGCCTGTATTTTCAAGGGAGATTATAATTCATTAGGATAAGTTTCTATTCCTGATATTACTAAAATTACTCTCCTGAAGTTACTAAAAACAGACAAATACGGAGTCAAACACTATTTTATTCCTCAGTGCAACTGACACTTAAATATCCTTGGGTTGGCCCAACTATATGCTAACCCTCACTGAAGGAGAAGCCACTTGATCTAGTAACATCAACACTGGAACATATCCAAGAAGAAAGTGAAGGGAGAAACAAAACTGTGAGTCCTTTCCACTTCCACCAAACCTTCACTTGCATTTACAAACATGGCACATGCTCAACAACGGTCTGGGAGTTAACTAATTTCACGTAGTGTGTACACCAAATAAAATTCAGATACTTTACAGGAGAGCTGTTCAGGCCCTAACTCAGCACATATTTATTCTTTATTCAGAAAAATATCTCTGACAAGCTTGGTTATCTGGTTTTGATACACACACAACAGATTAAAGAGTGGGCTACAAGGAGTTAAGTATTCTCAGAGAAATAAAAAGTAAAAATAGACAGCTTAACATTAAATAGAAAGCGAGAAAAACCATAAAAACCACATAAGAACTCAAAAAGCACAACAGCACAGGAGTTAAGTTCAAAGCAGCTCAGAGTTCTTAAAGAACAACTTGGGATTTTTTAACATTAAAAAAATTAAGGATTTTTCTAATAATCACTCAAAAGACATTTTGGTTTTTAGAGCTACAATCATAAATTATCTGGGAAATTCATTTATATGGAAAAGTGGATTCTTTGAAGGTAGCAGAAAGATGAAGCATCACTATATTTGCTTCCATATACTAGATTCAAAGACAGACTACACGTGGAACGTTAGCTTTGGTTACTGAACTTCCGTTGAACATGAGTTAGGTTCCTGTTTCAAAAAGGTAAATATAAAATAGCACCTCAAGTATTTAGATATTAACATTAAGCTTTTCCAGTGTTATATTATTATTTTAAGTAACTATCATGATTTGTAGATCAGCAGGACCCGACCTATGGTCCCTTGGAAAACCCACAACATTGTGAATTCCTAAAATCATTGCCATCTTTGCAGAGCAAACAAAAATTCTATGTACTACATTTAAATACCATGAAAGGAAAAGAAAATGTTGAGTTACCTCTGCAGTGCTCTGGAACCGTTTAATCATTTCTCCAAGTTGGAGTTTTGTGTCCTTCCAGTTGTCCTGAAGTTGACTGATTCTCTTGTTAACTGACTCTTTAGTTTCCAGGTTAGCTGTGTTCAGTAACTTTTCCCCAGCTTCCAACGTTAATGCATAGGTAGTCTGCCACCTCTGGAAATGAATTTCTTTATTCTTAAAAAAAAAAAAAAAAATAGTAATTTGCTTAAGCCTTTGATGTGATCAAAATATGAGTCTTTGCACGTGTTTGTGTGTATTTCCTTCAGAGCCTCTCTTAAATATTAAACTAGATATAAATTAAACAAATCTGGTTAGAATACACACACACACACACACACACACACACTCATTCACATCAAAGGCTGATATTCAATTGAGTAGACAGCATACCACCAAATGATTCCCAAGCATTGATAAAAGGTGTATAAAAATACACTTCACAGAATAAAAGTCTACAAGATAAAGGAATTCAAGAGTATTAAGAAAATGACTGGAGTATTAGATCTGATACTAAGAGCAAATACCATTACCATTATGATATAGTCAGCTTACTCCTAACCCACATGAGTAGAATGTGTACATTATGCTAAAATATACATTATCATATGTAAAAAAAGAAAGCAAGTGAGAATTTGCTATGTAACACAGGGAACTCAACCCAGCATTCTATGACAACCTAGAAAGATGCGATAGGGTGGAAGATGGGAGGGGGGGTTCAAGAGGGAGAGGACATACGTATACCTGTGACTGATTCATGGTGACGTGTGGCAGAGGCCAACACAATATTATAGAGAAATTGTCTTCCAATAATTGTATTTTGTTCTATACTTCTCAATATTGTACAATTATAATCTTTGATAATTACTAGTTACTCAAAATAAATAAATAAATAAATTTTTTTTTTAAGGAGAGAACAAATAAAAAAGGTAAAATACAAAACTAGACACTTTAGCACTTAAACACTTATATACATCAGTGTTTGCCCTAAAGGGATAGCCTTTAAAAATTCTCTTTGGATATCATATTGATTTTCCTTTAAAAGGGATTGAAACCAAGTATTTGTATTACAAAAACGAAGTAAAAACTTTACAACTGATTCATATTTCTCAAAATATTTGGTTTCAGAAGGAAAAAATGGCTTTTATTTCTGTTGTAAATATGACTTCCTTTATTTTCAAATTTCTCAAGGGAGACATAATATAGGCATTTTTCAAAATGGAAGCTGATATTTAAAAAAAGTCAATTGAGCATTTATTTACAAAGATAGTCTCAACAATACTTAGGATAGCCCAAATGCAAAAAAGAGGGAATTTCCTGGTGGTCCAGTGGTTGGGACTCCAAGCTCTCACTGCCCAGGGCCTGGGTTCAACTCCTGGTTGGGAAACTAATATCCCAGAAGCCATATGACCGAAAAATCAAAACATCAGAACAAACAAACAAAGAAAAAACTCCATGAAACCAAATGAAAAAAAAAAACTGCAATTCAAGGAACACTCCCCCTCCACACTTGCCCTTCTAATATTGCTGACATAGCCACTGTTATAGACGTCTTTTAGCCATTTCAGATTGAACTCATCAAAAGACATGCTTCTCATCTAGTCTCCCCTGATTGGTCAGCAGCACACTATTCACCAAGATCCTCAACCTCCAAACCTAGAGTCACCTGGATTTAGATTTTTATTTGCCTGCCATATCCAAACCATAAGCACATCTTGTAAGCTTCACCTACAAACAGCCTTGTTATCTTCACTGTGATCACCTTGTCTTCTCCATTCTAACAACTAACCAAGACCACTGAAACAGCCTAGTGAGTTACGGCAGACTGTATTTTTCACAGAATGACCACAACAATATTACCAGCCCCACATGCTCTCCTAGAACCTTGCCCCTCCCCATCAACTGGTGGTACCTCTACCCCTTCCTCTTGAACCCCTGTGGGCACATGTGATAGCCTTGATTAACAGAGGATGGCAGAAGTGGCTGATGTCCAAGGCAGGGTCTAAAAAGGTGGTGTAGCTTCTCCCTGGCTCTCCTTTCCATGGGACATGCACCTTAGAAGCCATGAGCCGGATGTAGGGAGTCCGGCTACTGGAAGTTGTCACATGTAGAGTCTGCAGGGAATGAAGCCCAAGGAGCCCCAGCTGCTCCACATCTGGCTGTCTGAGCTGAAGTTCAGTTCAGTTGCTCAGTCGTGTTCGACTCTTTGCGACCCCATGAACTAGCACGTAGCACGTCAGGCCTCCCTGTCCATCACTAACTGCCGGAGCCTACCCAAACTCATGTCCATTGAGTCGGTGATGCCATCCAACCATCTAATCCTCTGTCGTCCCCTTCTCCTCCTGCCCTCAATCTTTCCCAGCATCAGGGTCTTTTCCAATAAGTCAGGTCTTCACATCAGGTGGCCAAAGTATTGGAGTTTCAGCTTCAACATCAGTCCTTCCAGTGAACACTCAGGACTGATCTCCTTTAGGATGGACTGATTGGATCTCCTTGCAGTCCAGGGGATTTTTCTCAACACCAGAGCTGAAGTACTAGACATGAAAGTGAGGGAGCCTTCAGATGAGTCCAGCTTCAGCTGCCATCTGACTCAAACTGCCTGAGATACTCCTGCTGAGAGCCGTCTAACAGCCCTGACAACCTCCAGAACGGTGTGAGAGAATAAGAACTCTTCGTTGTGATGCAGCAATAAATAGAGGTAATATGCGGGGATTCCTGCTTCTGTGACCCCACCCCCACCCCCAACCCATCTCCCTCAGAGCAGCCAGAGGACTTTAAAAACACGAATCATATCATGTGGCCTCCTTTTCCAGTTTCAACAGCTTCCTATTACACCCAGACTGTTATGCAGCTGTCACGCCTCTCTCCAAAATGCTCCTCCATGACTACCTCTCAAGTCCATTTTCTATCACTGCTGTCTACTGGCTACACCCATCGTATGAGCCTTCTTTCTTCCTCTTTTTTGCTAAGATTGTTGCCATCTTAGGGACTCAGGAAAGTTGTTCCCTCTGTCTGAATTGCTCCCCGCCTCCAACCCTCTACTCTTTGCACAGCTGGCTCCTTCTTATCACTCAGGTTCCAGTTTAAATGTCACCTCCCCAGAGATTACCCAATCTAAAGCAGCCACTTAGTCTCTCCATCATCGGCCCTATTTTAATGACCCACATATGCCATGTTGTAGTCCGATAGTTTATTTTTTAATTTGTCCGATTTTCCCCACCAATCAGACAAACTAGTATTTTCTAGTTTATTGATTTGTCTGATCGCCACAGGAGAGCAGAGGTCTTCTATTAGTCCACACAATATAACTAGCATTTAGAACAGTGACCAGCACAGAGCAGGTACTCAATTAATATTTGACACCTAGATAAACAAATGAGGCAAGCACAGGATTTCTGAGGAGTGCTGGTTTGTTTAACTGTCCCTCTAATGTGACGCATGGTTCAATAACTCAATGGAACATGCCCTGGGAATTGCCAACTAAGTGTTCTAAGTTCTATGTTCATCAAGCAACTTTTGTATTGGAAACATTGTTGTCTACATGAATTTGCCCTTCAAGAGTAAGCAAGAATCTGGGACTTCCCAGGTGGTCTGTGGCTAAGACTCTGCACTCCCAATACAGGGGGCCTGGGTTTGATCCCTGGTCAGGGAACTAGACCTTACCTATTGCAACTAAGAATTCACAGGCTGCAACTAAAGATCCCGAGTACCACAACTAAGACCTGGTGTAGCCAAATAAATAAATATTTTTTTTATAAAAAAGAGTAAGCAGGAGTCCTGTTGTAAACTACTACTGTGGTAATCATTTATATATTTGTCAGTGTCTTAAAGGTCTGTCATGCTTCCCCACTGGCTCAATGGTAAAGAGTCTGCTTGCAATGCAGGAGATACAGGAGACGCAGGTTCAATCCCTGGGTCAGGAAGATCCCCTGGAGAAGGGAATGGCAACACATTCCAGTATTCTTGCCTGGAGAATTCCACGGACAGAGGAGCCTGGTGGGCTACAGTCCAGAGGGTTGCAAAGAGTTGGACATGACTGAAGCACAAGGCTGTAAAGGTCTGTCACCCCAAACTTCTGCACTCCCCTACTCATCCCAGTCCACCTCTGTGCCCACAGCCAAGGAGAGCCTCACTATTTCTGGACGAATGGATAAGATTGGGTCTCTGACCCCGCAAGGCTGAGGACACGGCTGAGTAAGGTCCCCATGACCAACTGGCCTCCCCCCTGCAGAGAGCACACTTGAGCATCAGAGAAAACACAAAACCTGAAGCGAACAAATATCTTCCAAATAAAGGCACCCTGTGGTTCCCACACTGCTGCTGGGCTCACACTACCTTCAGCTCATGGATCAGGCTTCTCGTTTGGTGGAGGCTGTGGCAGTCCTGGCTCTTCACTGCGGACAGCAGGTGGCTGGTGTCGGCGAGGAAGCGGAGCAGGTCCCCCTCGGAGGTGGTGAAGGACCGCCACTGCCTCACCAGCTCATCGATGTCGCTCTTCCTCTGGCGAACGCCCTGGGCCGCACTCTGCCACTGCCCCTTGAGCCTCGTGAACTTCCAAACAAATTCCGGTCTTGGGGAAAATAGATGGTTAGAGAATTCTGACATTGATGTGTAGAAAAAATAACTAGCAATGTGTAATGGGAACGCAGATTTTCCATTTTTAATTAGAAAGACTATTATAGATCTCAGCCCCATCCAACTTAAACATGATGGGGAATGTGGGGCTGGAGGGGGCAGTGTGTGGGATGGTGAAAGGTGTTGAGCAGAAGAGAACTGCACATGGCCTGGTAGTTTGCTGACACGCATGACCTCGAACAAGCTGTTTTGACACAGATTATGCCAAGTGCTTTACGGAACATTAAGCATGGCGTCAATGGCAAACGGATGAATAGGTAGGTCCCTTGTAATGTTATTGATTACTTGAGGATTGTACACTACACAATTGCAGCAATAAAGAACATGCTTTCTGCAACTACTCAACTATTTCTTTCCCAGATAAACAACACCCTTCATGTGAGAAATAGGACCTTTTATTTATTATGGGAAAAATCATGCTAATCAAATCAAAAGTAGTTAATCATCTTGAAACTGGCTTGAATTTATTACTTCAGAGGTAGGAAGAAATGGGGTTTGTATTTCTTAGTTATGCCGAAAGAAGATTCAGAAGCACATGGGTAATGACGGGGAGGAAATGAATGCCTATGGAGACGTATGGAGAAGTCGTTTAGGAGGCCAGGCCCACTCGGGCGGCTGCTGGCAGATGTACCAGCTGTGTGAGCAGGTGCAGCTGGTGCCACCAGGCCGGCTGAGGGGCTCCGCTCAGCCCGACTGGAACTGCCCAGAGACCCCAACCCCATGTTCACGGCAGAGAGAGAAGTCTCTTCTTTCACAATTGTGACATAGCCACCTGCTGGGAACAGCAGTCCTTTGAAATTTATTTTTTAAATAGCAAAATATCATGAGGCTGGAGGTAGAGAGGAAAACACACTATAAAAGAACCCTTTGGAATAAAAAAATTAGTTAACTGGACTTGGCAGACACGTGTTTGCAACTCATCTGATCTGCTAAGCCCACCCTTCTACCACAGGGAAAAGGGGTCCTGATGTTTTTATGGCCACGAAGCAAGGCTTTATCCTAATATACAGCCAGAAGACTGGCCCCATAGCACTCTATCAATCGCATAGCCACAGGCACTGATGTTAAGATTCATGTGGTGGAAGGCTCGTCCACTCGCATTGCCTTCCACATTCTCACAGCCATCATGAGTCCTGGAGAGCTTACCTCTTCTCTATTTCTGCTGTGTCCAGGAGTTGTAAGCACTGGGTGACATAAGAATCAGCAATTGTCTGGTTTATAGAAACTTCGGCTTCTAACATCTGTACGTGAATCAAAATGTAAAATATTAGTGAAAACTGTTCTCATGAATTTCCTAATAAAGTCTATGGAGGATATGTGAGATAATTTATTTTCAAATGATTTGAGCCTAACTGCAAAAAATGCTTAATCATCACACTTATGAATACAATCTTAGAAGCAAACAGGTCTAATAATAACTACATCTAAGACCCATTTATTGTGCATTTTCAATTTGAGTTGTTGTTGTTGTTCAGTTGTTCAGTCGTGCCCGACTCTCTGAAACCCCATGGACTGTAGCCTGCCAGGCCCCTCTGTCCATGGGATTCTCCAGGCATGAATATTGGAGTGGGTTGCCATTTCCTTCAATTGAGAGGCACTCAGTAAAACTAGCATTGTCTCACTTCTTCTTCAGCTTAGGACTCAAGTAAATACTATTAGATCCATTTGAAGAGGAAGAAACTAAACTGTTCAGGAACTAACTCAAAGTTTTCATTTTCAGATTTCATTTTCAGTGGATGACCTTAATGTAACAATGCAGACTGAAATCAGCTACTTTAAAAAGTTACAGTGAACTAATCATACGTAGTTTGGAAATGCAGGATCTGCCTGTGGAAGGATTTTCAAACATACATCAGTGAAAGTATGAAGAAACTCCTTTGTAAAATTATTTATGTTACAATTATAATTATACCAGGTGCCTCAATACTTTATAGAACTGCTCAGTGAAAATACGAAGAGAAGCTGAAGTACTTTTACACGCTTTTGGTGAAGTGGCACCATGTTCACATTCTAAGAAACCAATGCTGTGCCAGAAGTTCCATCTACTGCAGAAAAATCTAGGAGCTTCAGTTCAGTTCAGCTCAGTCACTCAGTCATGTCTGACTCTTTGCCACCCCATGAATCGCAGCACGCCAGGCCTCCCTGTCCATCACCAACTCCCAGAGTTCACCCAAACCTATGTCCATTGAGTCGGTGATGCCATCCAACCGTCTTATCCTCTGTCATCCCCTTCTCCTCCTGCCCTCAATCTTTCCCAGCATTGGGGTCTTTTCCAATGAGTTGGCTCTTTGCATCAGGTGGCCAAAGTATTGGAGTTTCAGCCTCAACATCAGTCCTTCCAATGAACACCCAGGACTGATCTCCTTTAGGATGGACTGTTTGGATCTCCTTGCAGTCCAAGGGATGCTCAAGAGTCTTCTCCAACACCACAGTTCAAAACCATCAATTCTTCTGCACTCAGCTTTCTTTATAGTCCAACTCTTACATCCATACATGACCACTGGAAAAACCATAGCCTTGACTAGATGGACCTTTGTTGGCAAAGTAATGTCTCTGCTTTTGAATATGCTATCTAGGTTGGTCATAACTTTCCTTCCAAGGAGTAAGCGTCTTTTAATTTCATGGCTGCAGTCATCATCTGCAGTGATTTTGGAGCCCAGAAAAATAAAGTCTGACACTGTTTCCACTGTTTCCCCATCTATTTGCCATGAAGTGATAGGACCAGATGCCATGATCTTCGTTTTCTGAATGTTGAGCTTTAAGCCAACTTTTTCACTCTCCTCTTTCATCAAAAGGCACTTTAGTTCTTCTTCACTTTCTGCCATAAGGGTGGTGTCATCTGCATATCTGAGGTTATTGATATTTCTGCCGGCAATCTTGATTCCAGCTTGTGCTTCATCCAGCCCAGCGTTTCTCATGATATACTCTGCATATAAGTTAAATAAGCAGGGTGGCAATATACAGCCTTGATGTACTCCTTTTCCTATTTGGAACCAGTCTGTTGTTCCATGTCTAGTTCTAACTGTTGCTTCCTGATTTGCATACAGATTTCTCAAGAGGCTGATCAGGTGGTCTGGTATTCCCATCTCTTTCAGAATTTTCCACAGTTTATTGTGATCCACACAGTCAAAGGCTTTGGCATAGTCAATAAAGCAGAAATAGATGTTTTTCTGGAACTCTCTTGCTTTTTCTATGATCCAATGGATGTTGGAAATTTAATCTCTGGTTCCTCTGCCTTTTCTAAAACCAGCTTGAACATCTGGAAGTTCATGGTTCATGTATTGCTGAAGCCTGGCTAGGAGGAGTTTAGTCATTAATAAAACAGAGTAGCAAAACAATATTTGGAAATTTATGAAATGTGTGAGAGTTTTGCAAATGATCAACTGACAACTGAATTTGCTTAAAGACATACACTCTGTGTTTAGGGATTGAAGATTGACAGGTATTATGCATACTTTTACTTAAACCTCTCATCCCATGAGTGCTGCCCCAGGGAGAGGGGGCAGAGGGCAGAGCATGGGTTTGTTTACCTCATACGTCTTCTGCTGTTCTAGAAGAGCAGGAAGGCTGTCAGCCATGTTTGCCTTGAGTGTCTCTTCTATCTTCTGCAAAAGCTGGACCCACTTTTCATAGCAATGAAGAAACTTTTCATTCAATCCAATTCCTTGAAGCTCACTACAAAGGTTTAAAAACAGAACAGACCCACGTAACAATGACATTACTGCGCTCAACCATCAATTTTACCACAAGTGAAGCAGAAGGCGAGAGCTGGGCTGTTCTGACCTGCAGCGTTCCAGCGCCGTCGCCGTGGCCCGGATCCACTGCCGGTTCACGTTTTGTAATGTCTTCATAGCTACGTCACTAAGTGGGAGCTTGAGGCTCACTTCGTTCAAATGCTCGATATCAGGTGACTGGGCCGTCAGTGCCAGCACATGATTCTATGAAAAAGAAATTAAATTCCAGACTTTTGGATGCCACTAAGATACGCATATGGTGAAAAAGCCTCAGAAATCCTATAGGCCTTTCTTATCTCAAAGATGAGGGAAAGCCGGAGCTTAAAGAGGTAAATGACTTGCCCAAAGTCACACAGCTAGTTAGTGTCAGAATTGGACCTGAACCTAGGCCTGTCAATTCTGTGACTTTTCTAGAATAAGCTGCACACATGGCCAGAATCAAAACAGCCCAGGAAACAGAGAGTGATCTCGGATTCCTGTCTTTGAAGAGGATGGAAATAAGCTTCCTTTTTTTTTTTTTTAAAGGATCCACACTGGACCTTCAAGTCCCATTTAGTCTGCCAACAATTTGACTTTCAACAGATCATGCAGTTTATTTATTAAGTAAATGAAAATTCAATCCCTGAAATAACCCTAGCAAAGCATGGTACTTAAACATCCAGATTATGGTGATATCACAGGAAAGCAAACTCACCAAAATTTTATTTTTAAAACAATATTCTAGGGACAGCATCTAGGTCAACAATGTATTCAGCAAACATCCTTCACAATATCCATGTTCTCACTACAGAACTCTGCTCTAAAAGTCTAGGTCAGGGTCAGCAAACTTTTTCTGTTAAGGGCTAGATCATGAATATTTTAGCCTTTTCTTAGCCATATGATCTCTGTGGCAAACATTCAGCATGAAAACTCCCACAGATAGTACATAAACAGTGGAAGGCCATGGCTACATTATTTACAAAACCAAGTGGGGGCTGCATTAAGACCTTATGCCATAGTTTGCTGACTCTTAATTTATGAATATTGGTCCTTAGGATAAAGATCCAGAATTCATTAATTCTTCATTCATCTATGTTAACTATACTCAACTTATTAAGGTAATAAAGAAGGAAAAAAATACCATTAATTTAATAGGGTATTTTACTTTTTGATCTTCCACTAACCAGAAAAATTCAATTAATCACAACATCCAATTGCTAGATTATTCTAGTTCACTGAAACTAACTAGTAAAGACTTTAGGATTTAAAAGTCTACTTAAATTATTGAGGCATATTACTAAAATAAATCTCATGACCTAGCATTTCCATTCCTGGGTATATAGCCCCCCCCCCAAAAAAAAACCAACACCTCCAAAACCTAATTCAAAAAGATATGTGCAACCCAATGTTCATAGCAGCATTATTTACAATTGCCAAGATACAGAAGCAACCTAAGTGTCCACCAACAGATGAATGGACAAAGAAGATATGGTACATATATAATGGAATACTACTTAGCCATAAAAAAAGAACAAATGTTTGCCATGTGCAACAACATGGATGAATCTGAAGGGCATTATGCTAAGTGAAGTAAGTCAGAGAAAGATAAATACTGTATGAAATCACTCATGGATGGAATCTAAAAAGCACCACAGACTAGTGAATATAACAAAAAAGAAGTAGACTCACAGATAAAGAGAACAAACCAGACGTTACCAGTGGCAGGGCCAAGGGCAATACAGGAGCAGAGGTGGGGGAGGTACAACTATTGGGTTTAAGACAGACTCTAGGATATATTGTACAACATGGATATATATACTCTAGGATATATTGTACATATGTACAATATAGCCAATATTTGTAAAAACTGTACATGGAAAGTAATCTTTAAAAATGATATTATAAATTTACAAATTAAAAAGGGAAATAATTGACAAATGAATTATATATTTAAAGTGTAAAAAAAAAACAGATCTCTGTGTTGTCATACTTCTGTAGACACTAGAGAAAATAGGACGAGAATGAAGACAGATCAGTAACCGTGGTTCAAGGGTTAGGATGCACACGGATTCTATCATATGACAGTGAGTCACTTATTTTTTATCCTATGGTGAGCCTGAGCCCCTAGAAATAACAAACATTGGCAATACCAGGAATAAGTCAGGATTTCCTTCTTTTTCTTGCCGGTAGAGTTTATCCAAATTCTCTTCTTCATGTGTAATGAGACCTTTTAAAGACTCCAACCGGTCCCCAAAATCCTTGAATTGTGATAGAACAAACTAGAACAAGAGAAGTTTTCATCAGAAACAATTTTCATGTGCATCTACAACAGAAGCAAGCAGAGCCTTGTGATAAAAGTTCACGTTGTTTCTAGCCCTCAGGAGTTCATTATCAGCTCATTATCTTGAATATCCAGAACATCTCTGATATTTATTTTGTGCCTTTGGTAAAGTACTAAGCCTTCACAGGGGTGAACAGACCACCTGCTTGACAGGGGCATATAGAAGAGTCCTGCTAGTTAAGCGTTTTCCCCGCTGTGTGATACTGGAGCTCCATGGCCTTCTGTTCATCTTTTTGAGAGTTCATGAACTAAAGGCTTTCAAAAAGAGAATAAAATATACCACAAATGGCCATGCTTTAAGCAGCCATTCTTTTTGGGGGGACTCAATTACCCCACCTGAAGATTCAAATACTGTGTGATCTGAACAGTATATAAAATATATCACTTTAACAAGTTCAATAAAGAAGAAATGTGACTGAAGAATCACATGACTGCAGAATCGTGTCAAATGGTAGATATGTTTAGGGCATCTTTATTCTGTTGTTTCCCTAACATGCAGCCCACAAAGCACTGATAACTATCACTTCACAAGATACTAGGAACTGTGCAGAGTGTGCAAGTGTCCAAGACTATAACTTGAATGGAAAAAGTAAGAAGAACCTCAAATTCATTTGTTTTCACAAGCAGCATCTTTTCCAGGTAGGAAGCTCTCTGAAGGGAGTGCATTTGACTAGACAGGAGCACATGGGTGTTGGGCTCTGCAGGTTGTGGGAGTCGATCCAGGAGAGTGGAATTTTGGAGAAAGGCCTCTTTTGTCTTCTGCACCTCACACTGCAGCTCCTGGAAGAGAAAAAGTGATTGTAAAACATTCCTCTTCCTTTCCCAGAACAAATGGGAAAGGCCCACCTCATGCCACTCCACCAACATCTAGAAGAATTTCTCCCCTGAAATTGTGGGTGTGGCTTTTTTTAAAAAACTGTTTATTTTGTTTATTATTTGGCTGCACCAGGTCTCAGCTGTGGCATGTAGGATCTTTAGTCATGGCATGTGGGATCTAGTTCCCTGAACAGGGATCGAACCTGGGACCCTGCTTTGGGAGTGCAGTCTTACACAGTGGACCACCAGGGAAGGCCCTACTGTTTATTTTAAAGAGCCAACAAAGCGAATGCTTCTTTATGTGATGCACATCACTGGTGCTAGTTTCAAATTTGTCAGTTCAGAGCTAAAAGTGACCACGGATAAATAAAGCTGGGGCTTCTAGATCATAGAAACTGGAGATGACTTTGGTAGAGTCTTATGAGTTCTATTTCTAATCCTCGAACACTTTAGGGATCTGCTTTAAGGCATTTAAAGGATCAATCCAACCCTTTTCTCTGTCTGAGACTTTGTAACATAAATGTAACATAAATGGATTCATATGCAGGGAGGGTGGAATCTCACTGACCAAGCCAATTTTAGAACTGATTTTGGAAATATTGCATCTATGTGAATTTCTGGGTTTTTTTTTTTTTAAACAACAGATTAGGTAGAAGTTGATCAGAAATATGATTCATATCTGTTGAATTCTTGTCTCTAATTGATATTTCTTTACTTGACCTATAGTATCAAAAGATACAAAATGTATCTGGTCACCTAATCTAACATTAGAAAGTATTTACTTTATAGCCAATCATTAACATAATAGAATAAAACCACAGAGAAAAGTATATAACTCTTAAATATTAGTCTAAAAATCATTATTTCCACAGAAAAGCCTTATTAACACAGGGGCAAATCTATAATTCTTTCTAAATCAAGAGATTCCACATCTACTTCTTAGATGCCCACATTCTGCTTTAATTGGAGACTTTGTACAAGGCTTCTGCCTTAGAGAGTTACCTGCTAGAGTGAAAGAGGAGACTTGGAAGGAGGTGGTCAGGTGCCCTTGACTCAGCTAGCAGCTGCCCGACCCTCACCTGTGAGCCACTGCCTGGCTCTCCCGACCCCACACGTCCCTGCCTTGCCTGTGTCCTCCGTGGTCTGCTGCTTCCCTGACCCACTTCTCCCTCCCTGTGGTCTGGCTACTCCCGGGGTCACGGCCCTGTCCATAAGGCTGTCTTGCGCTTGGTTTTCCCAGCAGGCGTAACGCCTACCTTTGCACCCTGCAGGGCCGGGGGCAGGACCTCTGCCAGGTTGTTCCCAGATGTGTTGATGTTTGCGAGCTGCTGCCACTTTGTCTCCTGCGGCTCCAGCCTTGCTGCGGCTTCAGCGTGAGCACTGCTGCATGCCTGCCAGAGCTGTAGCAGGCTCTGGGCCCTCTGCAACTGGTCTGCGACGTCTTGGTTTACCTGAGTCCACCTGTCAGGGGAAAATAAGAAATAGGACCGCCATCCATCTCTTCCTTTACAGAAAAAGCAAATGCATACTCTATCCATTAAGCTAACAGCAGATGAATTAACAAGACACTGTTCAATACCTTTTCAAAATGAATGATATCATCAGTATATAAACAGAATTCCAACAGAATTCCAAGTTAGGATACTTCATTGACTTTATAATTCTCAACAAAATCTGCAAAATTTGTGACTGGCAGGGAATATCTATTGTATTATGAACATCTTTTAGGCAAAGGTGAGGAAAAGTACCAAACTGTTTACCTGATGAAAATGTCTCCACATGGGAAGGGCTCCTGTTTCATAAAGCAGGTCTTTAGATAGGCCTTATTTAAAATGTATTTATGTCAAATTTATTTTCTAATTACAAAAGCAATAGGTTCCTTATATAAAAGTAGAAATAAATATATACTTTTCTACTTCTCAGCAAAGGGTGCTTATTTTCTACTATGTTCTACATTTTCTAACATTTTACTGTTTTGTAGACATATGCTTTGTTATAGGACTAATTTCTTTGTGAATTGAGGAAAAATGCAGATATTACCTGGTACTTGATAATATTTTGTTCTTTAGAGGAATGTTAATTCCTGTATATTCTCTTACTACTTAGGCTGATTTGCAGCAGAAAGTTACTTATTTGGTGCAACCTGATCTTAATCATATGAGAAAATTGTCCCCAGGTGTGCCCTTCAAAGGATGCTAGCGCGCTGTCTATGAGGGCAGGCAGCAGTGGAGTACTCAGGCCCCAGATTTACATAGCTGGTCTCCATGAGGACCAGGCTAAAAAATAAATCACCTTTGGATTCCAGGGGAACATAACTAGAGCTGTTGATGAAACCTAGTTAGATATCTCACTTTTAGAGTAAATATCATCAAATTATGATGCTGCTGCTGCTAAGTCACTGCAGTCATGTCCGACTCTGTGCGACCCCATAGATGGCAGCCCACCAGGCTCCTCTGTCCCTGGGATTCTCCAGGCAAGAACACTGGAGTGCGTTGCCATTTCCTTCTTCAATGCATGCATGCATGCTAAGTTGCTTCAGTCGTGTCAGATTCTGTGCGACCCTATGGACAGCAGCCTAACAGGCTCCTCTGTCCATGGGATTCTCTAGGCAAGAATACTGGTTGCTATTTCTTTCTCCAAATTATGAACAATGGCAAATAATAAAAGTATTTTTTCATCCATGAAAATTAGCTAATTTTGTGGGGCTGGCACATTCATTGGTTGTATGAAATTTTTTGGATCTCAGATGTACTATCAAACTGCTACAAAAACTAAAAATCATAAGAAAAACATTTTCTGTAATACATTTTTCATTTTATTAAAATTGAAAGTTAAAAAAAAGGTAGAAATTAAAAATTTGTTTTTAATCCATAATATGGACTGTAACATTTTGCCTTCCTTTCCCACTTAAAAAAATTTTGCCATGTTATTAATAAAAAATAAGCCTAATTTTAAATGGATGCACATAATGGTTTATAAATGGTCTATTTTTTAATTTCCAAATTCTAATTTAGTATGAATATTGAAGTAATTTTCAATTTTTGCTTCCAAATATAACACTCAGATACAACTTTATTCAAAGGTTTTTTTTCTGTATTTAAAGATATTGGCTTTACACTAGATTTTTAAAAGAGAATTATTGGGTCAAAGAAGATAAATATGTAAATATTTTTAAGGTTATAGGTATATGTTCAAACTGCTTTCTGAAAACATTACAATATTTACATTCTCACCTGAAGCAAGTGAGAATGATTGTTTCACAATATCAGTGACCCCACTAAATGGGTGAAAAAGGTAAAAAATGGCATAATTGCTTTACTTTTATGTATGTCACAAATTTTCTCAAAACCATCTGTTTTAAAAATAAGATTTTATCCAATTATAAGTACAACGTATGCTCATAACCCTCCACAAAACATGTATATTTAAATCTATCCACACCTATATTGAGATTATCTACCTATCTACCCACCTATCTATACAGAGGAAGTAAAAAAAAAAAAAAAATCACTTGATATCTCAGTAATCTAGAGATAACTACTGTTGGCATTTTAGTGCCATTTTCTTCAGTCTTTTTCAGTATGACTGCTCATATATTCTTGTATTAACAACTGAATGAGTCTGTGTAGTGGTGACAAGCCAACCCCTTTAACAGCAACCTGCACCACCACCAAATGTTTTGAGGGTGGTCCCAATACTGTATGTGAAATCAGATACGTGTCTGTGTCCCTCTTTACCTTCCCTTCTCCCCCTCCTTCCACTAAAGACTGGATCAAGAGCTCAGGACACCACTGCAAGGTGTGGAAATGTGGTGTCGCTTATTCAACACTTGTTCCAAGTTGGTTCACAGGTGAGGCTGAATGTGCATGGAGGAAGGATGGAGAAGATCACCGAGGGTGGCTTAATCTCATCAACACTGTCTGGTGCAAATCAGCTTTGAGCCAACTTCATACCCCATCCAGCAAAAGCCTAGAATTAAGCAGGGCCACCCTCCTTAGAGGGAACTGTCAATCATAAGCAGGTCATCAAAGAATTCCTCTGAATCTCACAAATATCTCCTGAGAGGTACTCTAACATCCACTTTCTTCCACCTTATAATGTTCCCAGTAAGACAGGTTGCCTTTCTGGCCACCCCTTAGTCCGTTTCTGCCTGCTTTTTTAGTGCCTGTGAGGATCACATCGGGCATTTAGCCTCTATCCACTGAAAGTGGCTATCCTAGGGCTGTACTTAGTTCTAGATTGATTATACCAAACACTTGTACAAGGCAAGTACAATAGCCTTCACAACACCAAATCTTACATGAACTAGATCCTTCCAAGCAAGCAGAAGAGACCAGAATAGTATGAAACCAGTTACTTCAGATGATTAAGAAGGCTTAGTAAGATGAAAAAATCTTTTCTTTTTTAAGATAAAAAAAATCTGCTCTATCATTCAAGTCGCATCTTGAAGCGTACCTTGTGTGAGTATTTTGGCATTTCTCTTGACTTATTTCAGCAACTGAGGGGCAGTACTCTTTGAGTTTTCCAATCACCTCCTGGAGTTTCTTCCAACTCCCTTCACTGCTCTCAGCTTCGTCTTGAAGAGTCTAGGAGGACAGAGCAGGTATGTCAGCTTCAGAATGAACTGGCCTCATCCAGAGACACTTGCCACTATATCACAATAATATTAGCACTCAAACCTTAATAGGGCAGCCGTAAATTATCAGAAATATGAAGAAGAAAACCAAGAAGGTATTCTTTCATTTGAGGCTAGAACTTAAAATTGTACACTTAAAAAAAACCAAAAACACCCCCAAATTAAAACCTTTAAATTGTGAAATAATATGAACATGAAAGATGAAGAAAAACTCACAATATGTATTTACAAAGTTTCACTCATTGGGTTCATGTAATTCATTTTGAAATTACAAGTTATATGTTTAATGCTGCTGTTTAAAACATTGTTTCATGTTTCTCTGTGGAAAACACAACAGCAGCTGTGTCCACATCTACGCTTTCTTCCACTGGAGATTTTCTGCCAATAATGCACTGTGCCAAGATCTGGTTAATTTACCTGAAGGTTCTGCACCTGGCACCTTAAGGCCTCTAATGATAAAACCACAGGCTTGCTGTGTTCCATGCAGTACCAGAATCGGATTGTCATCATATTCACTTCATCATATAGTTTATCATAAATTTTCCAATCCTGTAAAACAGACTGCATGGAGGTCTTGAGCTCATTGACCTATACAAAAAAGTAGAAACATATTTAGGAAATCATCAACAAGAGGCTCGCTCATCTCTTTTTTCTCTTCTAAGGACTCTACCACTGTATCCAAGTTAGGTATTTTAATTTCAGAGTGGAGCTCTGATGATTCACTGAAGGTGGGTAAATGAACAAGAAATATCAAAGGTTAAGTTTTAGAATAGGTGAATGGAAAAGAGCCCTGAGACCAGAAGGATCAGAATGGAGAGTTCAGCCTACAGAGCGGCAGACCAGGGAAAAAACCCTGAGTGAGGAATCAGAATCTGAGATTTCACATTTCAGTGACACCCTGTTAGCTTTCTGACCTTGGGCAAGGTATTTAATCCTTAAGTCTGCTTTTTAATCCACAGAACAGATAAAAGAAAACATAAAGAAAGTAGTGTTTGTGAAAATGCTCTGCAAACTATAAAGCATTATAAATGTAAAGGGTTCCCTGGGTTACCTGGCACTTAAGTCTGGTTACTCCTGCAGAGCAGGTATAAATTGGAGGGGAACATGCTTGGCCAAAATGATGAGCAAGTGCAAAGTGGGAGGAGATGTAATGGTGGCTGTATTTTATCCTTCAGTGTGTTTTGGTAATTATGAAAAGTTGAAATTTGAAGCATTTAAATGATTCCTGACACAACTGAGAATATGTAAGTGTAAAAATTTTTATGTATTATGTAGAGAAGAACACTTATATCGCAACAATAAAAAGACAACTAAAAAATAGGCAAGGGATTGAATAGACATCTTTCTAAAGAATATATACAAATGACCAAGAAGCATATGAAAAGACATACAACATCCACAGTCATTAGAGAAATATAAATCAAAACCCCAAGATACCACTTCACAGCCACTAGAAGGGCTATCCTCAAAGTTCGATAAAAACTAATGTTGGCGAGACCAGGGAAAAACTGGAACCCTCATACATTGCAATGAAAACATAAAGGTGTGCAGCCTCTATGGAAACATCTGCCAGTCCCTCAGAAAGTGAAATGCTGTACAGAGTTACCATATGACCCACTGATTCTACTCTTAGGTATATACCCAAGAGAACTGAAAGCAGACATTTGCGGAAAAAACCTACACAGTCTCAGCAGTGTAGGAGGTTTCAACGTCTTCATCTCCCTGCCAACACTTGTCACTCCATCCTTTTATTACAGGTATCCTTCTGGAGGCTGAAGCATTTTGAGGGCAAGAACCATTTATTTTCTTGTTTATCACTGTACCCTTGGCAGTGAGCATAGCACCTCACAAAAGATATGTTAACAAATGACTCACAGAAGATATGTTAAGCTCATCCCTACTTTCCTGCCTGAGTTCTGGGGGAGGAATGAGGCTGAAGGTTACCTCTGGATTTCATTTAGAGAGGTTACTCCCAATTCTCTCTTGAAACAAATGGTTGAAAGCAGATTTCAGTAAATGACAAATAATCCACAACAAGGGCTCTCTGGGAAACAAGGACACACTTATAATAGGCTACTGTTTACAGTTTCTCCTTCCAATTGTGGGGAGATGTCAAAGTTGAAGAGTCTGAGGATGACTGTCCTTTTTCTCTGGGTGCTCTTCTGGAAGGGGTAAATGCAGACTTTGTCACGCCTTTGATACAATCAGCAGATGTCGTCCACACTCTCCTATGCTTTCTCTTCACCACATGCCATTTCTCCCCACCTCTGGAGCTTCTCCTATGCTGACCATGCTTCCAGCTTAACGGAGGCTACATGGGACAGAACCACACCCCACCACCCCTGGGCTATCTCCCTGGGAGTGGGCTATCTGAGCTGCTTCTTCATGGCTGTTCCTGTATATCTGACCAGCAGACAATGCCAGCTGCTCTGTAGGGTTTGGGGGGTAGGCTGGAGACATTTTTGAGTGTATTAGTGAATTAGACAAAACAAAGATAACCAAGTGAACTTCAAGCTTGCCAAAGATGTGGGAAGTTGGTGATTTTGCCTCTAATTATCCAGTGAAGGGGAAAAAAACCCATGAGATTTAAAATATGTTTCTGTACTTCACTTCAGTATTCTTCTCAGCAATTTTTCAGGTTTTGGTATAGAGCAAGTAGTCACCAATAAACAACAAATAAGATAAAAGAAGGATATCTGAAAAGAAATGGTACATTTTGAATGAATTCTAGTACCTGGTTCATAACATTGTTTCTCTTTTGAAATAGCTCATCAATTTTGGATGCTGTGTCTTCCAACAATGGCACTGTCCCACTCTCCGAAGTCAGGTAATTTTGTCTCAACTCATCCAATGCTTTGGATTTCATTGCAAGTTGATTTTCTATATCCTGGAAAGGCCAGAGGGAAAAAGGTTTTCATTTGTGCAATATTACAAAATAATGAATAAGGGTAAGAGGAGTTTGTACTTTTCAAGTAAAACTGCCATTAGAATATATAATAAAATAACATTACACAAAAGACATTTTAATCATATGCAACTCAGTTTTTACAATGAAATTTTATAATATGAATTTACACAATTACAGGATGAATTTTTACAATAATAATTTTTACAATAATATTTCAGTTATTATGTGGCTCTAGACTTTAGAAGAGTCTAGGTAGCAAGCCCTTATCATCATGGAATAGTAGAAAGAGTCTAGGAGATATAGCCTCCATTCCATATCTGCCCTGTACTGACTGTTGGACCAAGCATAAAGTCATCAAACCCCCAACCTGCATTTTCTCATTTGGAAAATGGTGATGACATCCCAGGCATGAATAACTTAGAACTCCAGTGAAACCAGGGTGGCCTGTTGGGGGTGCTGTAGGACTGAGTTTCCACTCAGGAGTTGTATGTGAGGAACTGGCAACCCGTTCCAGAATTCTTGACTGGAAAATCTCATGGACAGAGGAGCCTGGCAGGCTACCATCCATGGGGTCGCAAAAGTATCTGACACGACACGGCGACTGAACGACAACAAACAAAAAAGTGGAAATGGCTAGTGGGTAGTCAGAAACAGGATAGACCATCTGAAAATGAACACAGATGGTGGTGTTGCCACCCGTGTTCTACCCAGTATCATTTTGTAACCTTCGAAGTAGAATTGGGGTCTGAGCTGACTTTCCACCCAACAGTGAGGAGCGTCATGTGTTCGTATAGGCGGTGCAGAAGCCGAGGAACCTGGGGACGGCTCCCAGGAGGAGTGACACGATCAGGGCAGTGGGGAGGAAGGGTGGGGGACCTTAAAGACTGAGTGACCTGGAGAATGATGACTGAATGAAAGAAGGACACAGCCAACACGCTCCCGTCCAAATGGGATTTAGATAGGGTCTCCAAGGGAAAGCACCCCTTTTAGAACACATTACACAGTAGGTAAAAGAAAGCCACTTTCCTCTGAAGAAACAGAATGAAATAATAAAAATCACAGAGACAGAATAATTTTGTAAACAGTAGATAAATTAATAAATACACAAATATTGGAAAACATCTAAATCAAAATTCCCTTGCAATTTTTTTTTTTTTTTTTTTTAATTTTGGCCACACCATGCGGCTTGTGGGATCTCAGTTCTCCTACCAGGGAGTCAACCTGGGCCACAGCAGAGAAAGCACCAAATCCCAATCACTGGACTGCGAGGGCACTCCCAACATTTTTTTCTTAAGAATAACATTCAAATCTCTTAAGAACCACAATAACCATGAAAATACCTTTTTCTGCTCATCAGAAAAAAAAAATAGCATTTTGCAATTCTGTAAAACACATGGACACTTCTCTGTTTTATATAAGAAAGTAAGGACCTGGGGGTTGGAGGAGAACCCTGAGAAACTGCAGCAGCTTGAGTTGCTCCCCGGGGGAGGAGGGTAGCTATGTTAGCCCAAGCTAACAGCTTCTCACCTGACAATCCAGGAGCGTCTTCTGTACCGAGATCACATTTTCAGGTTTTTGTAAAGTTTTCAGTCTCTCCTCTTGGGCCTCCATCCAGTTGTTCAGAATCTGTATTTTGTTTTCATTTTCAGTAATACTTTCCAAAAGTTGTTCTAAATGTTGTATCTACCAGTTATGAATAAGAAAATAAAATTTTCTTATTTTCAACTACATGCTTTAAAATGTGAATGTCATGATACTTTTAAGAGGGTACTTTTGTTTCCTGTCATATTTCTAACATTTTGCATAAGATTCCCCAATAATTTTTGGAATAAAGATTCATAAACCAGGAAAAAAGAATAACAATCTCCTTTTTGAAATGAAAACTAACCTGCTAAGAATACTGGCTGTTCTGGAGTGCCACAGTATCTTTGGGAAACAGACTCATGTTGCTAACACTCAATATTTTTTCACGGCATCATCTATTGATATATGTAAAGCTTAAGAAAATGTTCTTTTTTCCAGACTCTCTTTATTAGACTCTCTTAAAAACTGTCAGTATAAAGAATATCACAAATAATGCATAAACTTAATAAAGTAGTATTTTTTCAGTCTGTGATTCTCCTCATTTCCAATGCTCACAATGTTTATTAGGTTACAATCACAGTATATATAAAGTTTAATACTCCTTTTCATATGCCACAGGCACTTGCTGTGGCATGACTTGCATTCACTTAAAAGGCTGCCCGATACCTCATCAAATGGACACCATATGATTAATTATTAATATTTCTCTCAAGTTGGAAATTCAAGCAGTCTACATTTTTCACCAGAATAAGTAATGTTGAACACTCTGTGCACATATCTGTTCCTTTTCAAAGGACTATCTACTTTAGATAAATGTATAAGAAGTGGATTGCTGTTTTAAGAAGTAAGATGATTATTATGGTTCTTGAAATTTTCTGAAGGCTTTCCAAAAAGGTATTGAAGCCATTATCTGCACGAATGTAAAAGCTTTGGGCTTTTATCTTTATCTTGTTCTAGTTTAGTAAGCGTATAATGTTATTAATGTTTATTTCAGCTGTCAAAGCTGTAACCTTCTTATGTTTATTTGCTAATTATAATTTTCTCTTCTGTAAATTATCTGTTCATGTTCTTTGTTCATTCATGTACTTAAACTTAATTGTATAAATCTATTTGTTTGCATTCTGTGCACAACAAAGAAATCAACCAATTTCACTATTATATATGAATATTAAATATTTTCCCAAGAGTAGGTTTCCTTAGTCTTTTCAGTCATGGAATAAAAATCTAACAATAAGTCATATACATTTTTCTTCCTTTTTATAGTCCTAAATCTGAAATAGCTTTGCTGCTTTTGAACATCTACTTTCAAAGAAAATGTCAAAACCTCTGACCATTTAGTAGCCTTATGCAATACCCGACGTCTTTCTAAATAACATGTCTCATCTTCACTTGCCTAATTCAATTTCCCACTCTTAAATGCACCAATGGAGAATGCTGAAGCTCTGGATTTAAAAGGGGCTAGAATTGAGATGATTATTAGGTTTGACTGTAAGTTAACCACACAAATGTCCATTTATTTATTTATTTTTGGCCACTCTGTGCAGCATGCAAGATTTTAATTCCCTGACAAGGGACTGGATCTGCACTCCTTGCAGTGGAAGCACAGACTCATAACCACTGGACCACTAGGAAAGACTCATAAATGTCTTTGTAAATTTTTCAGAAAGTGGAATTTTGCGAAGGCCAAATCACACATGTGACCATGAGTTCACCTTGCCGTTCAGGGCTCCGTGGACCCGCTGCCACTGGCGGTTCATCTCTCCCAGGTGCTCTGCAAACTCTGTTCTCTCATAGCGCTTACTTTCTACATCACAGGTGCTTAACTGAAGTAATGACTGGTTTACAAAGTCAACTATCCATTGTTTATAGTCCATTTCCATTCTAAACTCCTAAAACAAAGAAAACAAAGTTAAACCACCAACGCCTGAACTGAAACAGGTTAGAGGAACTGGACCTTCCCTTTGTTGTGCTGTAGGGGGCCCCAGGCTGCCACTGGGTCATCAAGGGGCACCTGTCCAGACTTACATTTTACCCCTCCCCAACCCCACCAGGTGTCTACTTTGAGTGGAGAGCCTTATTGGGAATTACACGTTTCTGGAACAGAGAGACTCATGGCTTTCAAACAGACTGAAAAATCAAAGATGGCACCATGAATGGTAGTAGGATCATAGGAACCAAAATCAAGACCCAAGATCTGCCAAGGGGTTCCTGTAAGAGGTTTCCTGAGAGCTACATTGGAATTCAGAGTCATTCTGTGAAATGACTGGATGGGAAGCCTGAAGTTAAAACTCTCAGAAAACCCAGGACACCTTTAAGGAACAATGCCAGTTTAGGCAGCTTCTCTGTTCCCCTGGGGACTGTCTCAGGAGCCTCCAAGTTTGGATGACTTTAAGTTCTAGAGCAATCCTAAACCCTCCTTAGGGCCAAGCATGTTTCTTTCAAGCCTAATACTTGTTAGGTTTATCCTGGCAAGTTCGAGCACCTCCTTTGGAGACATCTAGGGGGAAAACCAAGCTATGTGCTAGGTTGCTAGGGCCTGTGAGAAAAATACATATAGTCCCTCTACAGATTCTACTACTCACTGAAGTTAGGATGGGATAGGAGTTAAAAAGAAAATCGTTACTAATACCTAAATTTGTGCTTAAGCCATTCATTTTCTGCCTGTCCTAAATCACTTCAGTTGTGTCTGACTCTTTGCGACCCTATGGACTGTAGCCTGCCAGGCTCCTCTGTCATTGGGATTCTTCAGGCAAGAACATTGGAGTGGGTTGCGATTTCCTCCTCCAGGGGATCTTCCTGACCCAGGGATTGAATCCACATCTCCTACGTCTCCTGCACTGGCAGGCAGGTTCTTTACCGGACCAGAGGCTAGATCTATTAGCCTATGAGGTCTTAGAAAGCAATGACCAGAGTCTTCATTTCTCTCTGTGTTCCTAGTGGCAAACACCTTGCTGGCACACAAAAAGTATTTGCATGTGGCTTGTTAAATGTTAGTTAAATCTACTTGAAATTGAATATCATGGAGAAGTCCACATTCCTATCTATTTGTAGAAGGATATCAAGTTTTCCTTAGGCATTCTCTTATCCAAGGGACATTTACTTAATACCTATTGTGCTAGGTGGGCTGGGAAGGTAAAGGAGAAGCTCCTGCTCTCAAGAAGCAAAGTCAAGGTGGGGAAATGGGCAAGTAAAGAAACATTGGGTTGGCCAAAAAGTTCATTCCAGTTTTTCCATAAGATCTGATAGAAAAACTGGAACAAACTTTTTGGCCAACTCAATAATTACAATACCAGGTGATAGGAACTATTGATAGCACCATGCAGATACCTAATCCTGGAAAGTAAACTGATCTGGCTGGGAGAGTCAGATTTCCAAACGAGGAGACACTTGACCTGACTCTGGAAGGATGACTAAGAAGATTCCCATGGCTAAAAGTGGGACACTAGAATTCCTAGGCCAAAGGTACAGCACATACAAAAACATGAGTGGGAGAGCCCCAGGAGCAGTGGAGGGACCACAAAGGACTTGGTTCAGGTAGAGTTCAGGGTTTATGTGGAAAAATGAAGAGATGAGGCTGGAGAGGAAAAGAGAGGCCGCCGGAAATCTTGGATTCTGTACTGTGATAATGGGAGCTACCAAAAGAATCAGGACAGGATAAGAGCAAGTATACTAACTTCTCTCTTTAGAATCATCCACCATCCCATTCCCCACTGATAAAATCAGCATTTCTAAATTATATTCTACATGTCTCTTTGTTCAGTATTTCTTTCCCCACAGACTTGCCTTCTTTATTTCATGAAATGGCTTCTGGCTTTTTTTTGGATAATTACCTTGTACTTCTGAAGAAGATTTTTAACTTGAGATGCAGAACTCAGTGAATGCTCAGAGTCTTCATCTTCAGTTTGATGTTCCACATTGTTCATCCAGTCAATCATTTCCATGATTGCTTTACGAGATGGCAATTTCTCCATCTGAAGCTGCAAAAACAAAATGATTTCCATTTAATTACCTGCAGTTAACAAAATGAATCAGGGCATCACTGACGATGATATCTAGTTTGATAAAAGGTCATGCCACATAATTATGCAAGTTACTCATGAAAACAAACCCAGCATTCAAGCTCAGAATAAGTGACCCCAAAACAATGACAATGACCTTCACATAAACTAACACAGTGGTGCAGATAAACTGGGAAATAAAGTAATTAAGCCTGATTTCTCTCTTAAGAAAGATCCCACTGGAGGAAAGTTCAGTAATTAAGACCTATATTCAGTGCTGCCAGAGAAAAAAAAGGTGGTGTCAATGAAAATTATTGAGTCAGAGAAATGATTTTAAAAGAGTTGTGCGTTAACAAATGGATGCTAATTCAAATGCTGGGTCTCTGAATACTCACCTGGTGAAGTTTTTCTTGGATGTCTGGAAGTTGAGTTATGAGCCCTGTCCATTTTTGTTCAAACTGTGCCAAAGAAGCTCTCAGTGTTGCCGTATCAGCCTCCTTCAGGTGAAGGAGTTGGTTTCCAGTACTTAGAACTGCAGTCTTCAAGGAGGACTTTTCATCAACTTCCTTTGAAAACTCCTAAAAGCAAACAGTTTTAAAATTTAGAAACATTGAAGGACTTCCCTGGTGGTCCAGAATCTGCCTGCCGATGCACGGGACATGGGTTCAATCCCTGGTCTGGAAAGATTCCACTTGCTGCAACTACTGAGCCCATGCGCCCTAGAGCCTGCGCTCTGCAACAAGAGAAGCCACCATAGTGAGAAGCCTGCACACCACAGCTAGAGAGTAGACGCTGCTGGCCACAACTAGAGAAAGCCCACACGCAGCGACGAAGACCCGGCACAGCCAAATTCAATAAATACATAATAAAAGAGAGAAACTTTTAATATATAAATACGGCATGGAGTAATTAAGAATCAGAATAACTGGTTAGAGTTCAAAGCTAAATAACTGAGTTCAAATAGTAAATATTTATATGTATACGCACATGTGTATACATGCACTCACACATGTATGCACACACACATTTTTCCTAAATGTCAGGCACTGTTGCAGGCATTAAATATATGGCGGGGCACAAAAGAGATGAAATTCCTGCCCCTCGAGGGGGTTATAATCTGATGGATTATTGTTTTTAAAAATAGCCAAATCATTTCAACTTTAAAAAGAAACTATGGTACACAGCACAAAGTTCATACTGAGTGAATTAAATGCAACAAAATTTTAACTAAAATATTTGAAAATATTCCTGTGTATTTATAAGTTTTCTCCAAGTAAATTTAAGAAATATTTTCATTTTAACATCAAAATGAGTGATAGCTACAAAATATGAAAAGTGGAGAAAAGACTAAGAGAAAAGACAAACAGGTATTGGAAGTATAATTTATATTACAAAAGTTACTACTCTTTCTTAAAAAAAAAAAAAAGACCTGAAAACAACAGAACAATAACATTTTAGTGGAAATATCAATTCTGTAAGAACAATTTAAAACCATGTATTTATTAACTAACATTTATGAATTGATTATCTTGTGAGGTTTTGGGATGGAGTTGGTGGGAGAGATATTTTCTGCACTTATGAAACATGTTCCATGTCAGAGTAAGTTTTAAATTTACATATATTTTATAGAGCCAATTAAAAAATATACCTTATCAGTATTATAAACATATAAGTCACAATATAAACAAATAGTTCTAAGTCTAAAGAATACAGCTGCTATTAGCCCAAGTCTTATTCCTTATCCACACATAAAGGTTATGGAGACGAAATACATCAACTCTCATAATTTTCCCCTGCTATTTACAGCCAACCAATAATTATTCAAGCATATTCTATTACAACTTACAAAAAAATTGTTTATGTTGCTTCTGATTGTGTCCAGGTCCTGAGACACATTGAGGGACTGCTCTTTCCAATAGTTCAGAGTTTGCTGAGAAGACTCCAACCACTTGGTTAACTGATCTGAATCCCTGTTATAACTAACAGGGGCAAAGTGAGAGAGAAAGGAAATAAGAAACAATATGCAATACCCACAAATTTTCTTCTGTTTCACTGTATGATTTCTTGTGTTGACCAAACCTGGTATTCAGAACAAAATCATGATTTTTTTAAAGGATTATATATCCTGTTTTGGAGAAGGCAATGGCACCCCACTCCAGTAGTACTCTTGCCTGGAAAATCCCATGGGCGGGGGAGCCTGGTGGGCTGCTGTCTATGGGGTCGCACAGAGTCAAACATGACTGAAGTGACTTAGCAGCATACCCTGTTTCATTCCAGGCCCCAAATCTGATGCTTCTGTCATTTTCTATGATTTTATAATGACTAACCAAGAACAAAGACGCATTTTAAAGTCCAATATTCTTTTAAAAATTTATGATAGCTATACCAAAATAAACCCACAGGTAAGGAAAGAGATTATTTTTATTCATCAAATGTTCTCTATAGATTTGTGTACAATAAAAATATAACCAACATTTATTTATTATAAGCTGTTATTATTTATTTAAGCTATATAACAGCAAACTGCTGTTCAGTGGATGCCAATATATCTGATAGAATGAAAATATCCAAGCAAAATGCCCTCCGTCTGGTAAATGTCTAAACTTCTTTAGGTTAAGACAGCCCCCTAAGGGGCAGGGAAGAGAATCAGGTTAAACATTATGTGTTTTCCACCTTCCTCAAGGGGTTCAAGAGTGAAATAAGTCAAACAGAGAAAGCCAAATAGCATATGATAATCATTTACATGAAGATTCTAAAATACGATAAAAATGAACTTATTCACAAAATAGAAACAGATTCAGAGACATAGGAAACAACTTATGATTACCAAAGGGGAAAGAGGGGGAAGGATAAATTAGGAGTTTGAGATAAACATAAACACAATACTATTAATATGTATAAAATAGATACTAAGATACTGTATAGCACAGGAAACTACATTCATTATCCTATAGTAAACCACAATGGAAACGAATATGAAAAAGAATACATGATGGGGAGCACATGTATACCTGTGATGGATTCATTTTGATATTTGCAAAACTAATACAATTATGTAAAGTTTAAAAATAAAATAAAAATTAAAAAATAAGTAAATAAATAAATAAAAAAGAAAAAGCATACATATATTACTGAATTACTTTACTATATACCAGAAATTAACACATTATAAATCAAGTATACTTCATAAAAATTTTTTTTATAAAAGATTTGAGCTGTTAAAGCAAAAAAAAATTCTTTGAAGAACTTCAAAGACTTTTTCCAAAGTATTCCATTAGCTAAAATTATTTTTAAGATGTAAAAGAATTTTGGAAGAGTGTAGGAAAGAGCAACATCATGACATAAAGGTGACATGTATATAATTTTATAACATAGCTCCTAGTTTCCATAGAAAACTGATTACACATTATCCTGAGTCATATGAACCAACATCAGAGACTCTAGATCCCATTTGGCCTGGAAGAGGGACCCAACTGCCTTAGATGATTAAAAATTGTACCACTGGGGGATGACATGTGAAATTTAGCTGACTGCAGAACCCTTCTGAGGTCTTATTCCACAGCAAAACCTGACACCAATCAATCCCTAAGAAAACATACCTGAGCAGATGTTTGAGAAGTGTTTGTAGTCTGTGTAGTTCATGATCAATTTTTTTGTTTAGGGACAACCACTGCTCTTCCAGTTTTGCAATCTGGCCCTCTAGTTCAGGACAGTTTACGGATGCAACCAGCTGTTTACCTTCATTCAGAGTCTGGTAAAGCCGGGCATGCTTCTCATCCAAGTTTCTTTTTATTTGCTAATAAAAATAAAGTCATAGATTGAATTACTTAAAATTAAATTGGCCAGTCAACTCACAAATATCTCATGAAAAACCTACAGTTGAGGCTACTGAAGAAAAAATAACATAGTCAATATGGAAAACAGTTTGGAGGTTCCTCAGAAAACTCAAGATAGAATGATCTAGCAATTCCACTTCTGGGCATATCATCCCTGGACAAAATTATACTTCTGGGCAAATCCCTGGACAAAACTATACTTCTGGGCATATCCCTGGACAAAACTATAATGGGGGGAAGATATGTTTCCCCCATGTTCATAGTAGCATTGTTCACAGCAGCCAAAACATGGAAACAACCTAAATGTCCATCGACAGACAAATGGATAAAGAAGACGTGGTGCACATATACAATGGGATATTACCCAGCCCTAAAAAGAATGGAATAATGCCAATTGCAGCCACATGGATGCAACCAGAGATAATCATACTAAGTGAAGTAAGAAAGAGAAAGACATATGCCATGTATCACTTATATGTGGAATCTAAAATATAGCACAAATGAACCTATGTACAAAACAGAAAAAGACTCACAGACAGAGAGAATAGACCTGTGGGTGACGAGGAGGGGGACAGGGTGGAAAGAGAAAGATGGATTGGGAGTGTGGATTGGCAGATGCAAACTATCATATTTAGGGTGTATAAACAAGGTTCCTAATGTATAGCACAGGGAACTATATTCAATATCCTGTGATACACCATAATGGAAAAAATATATATATTAAAAAAAATGTATAATGTATGTAACACTTTGCTCTACAGCAGAGATTGGTACAACGTTATAAATCAACTATACTTCAATTAAAAAAAAAAAGAAACAATAACACTTTCCTAATCCTCAAGACTCTTGCAGTCTGGCTGAGCATAATTAATGGATTATTATCTTTCATGATGAGAATGTCTAGTGCAATTCTCCTGCATGGGCTTATACATACCGTAGGAAATGAAAATTCACAGATTTAGAACTGATCATTTAATTCTTTCACCTAGAAACTAAAACGGTGACAGTCTTCAGGGCACAGCGAGCTTGCACAGAGGGTTTGTGTGACCTAAGGATTAGTCTGAAAATCAAGAAATTTTATATAGAAATCAGGATTTCCTGTGACTCTGGGAAAACAGAAAGATCTATTATAGCAAGCTCCTTTAGAAGAGGCTGTTCTCCTGGGTTCTCCTCCATTGCTCTCCCCACCAGCCCACAAATATCCATCCACTAAGCTGCCCTTATTTCTGTTCTCTTGTCTGGGCCCCTGGAAGCATTTTACCTTGTGGGCTAGGTGAACGTGAATGTGAAGTCGCTCAGTTGTGTCCGACTCTTTGCAACCCCATGGACTGTAGCCTACCAGGCTCCTCTGTCCATGGGACTTTCCAGGCAAGAGTACTGGAGTGGGGTGCCATTTCCTTCTCCAGCAGATCTTCCCAACCCAGGGATCAAACCTAGGTCTCCTGCATCGTAGACAGACACTTTACCGTCTGAGCCACCAGGGAAGTGGGCTAGGTAGGTAGGGGTTATTCTTTAGACCCAAATAGTAGGGGGAAAAGTTCATTTTGAGATTCTTCTGAATATAAGGACTCAGGAGGGAGGAAAAAAGAGGACTTCAGAAGAATTAAAACAGTACACTGCTAATTCAATTTCATGTACACTGCTAATTCAATTTCATGAAAAGAAAAATAAAATTCTTCAAAACTGCAAATACAATGATCCCCTGAGGAGAACTCTCTAAAGGCAATTATCTCCTGCAGTTGGGTTCAGCTTAATGACACATCCTGACAGTTACTTAAATTTAATCTTAAAAAATAAATTGTGGTCAAACAGAACATTTGCCATTTTCCAATTAACTTAAGCCTTTAAAAAATTATTAAAAATTCTACCTCCAATCCCTTTCTACCACTCTAGTTGCAAATCCCTCTTCCTGCTTGAGTCTGCAGGCTAGAATAAACTGTTCAATGTTAGTTTAAAAAAATAAATGGTTCTAATTTTCTAAGCCTTCAGTGCAAGACACTTCATCTTTAGAGCATCTCTGAGAAGTTTTAATTTCCTCATTTTGTCCCCTAGAGTCAGGCTGCACTAGTCGCTTGGCCCATGAGGTGACAACCAGCATTGAACATGGCCTGTTCAACTCCAGAGGTCACACAACTGACTGGCCCTATATTCCCAGCCCATAGATGTCCCCTAGTCAAGATATATACAAACTTCCCCATGACACAGAAGACTGATAACAATCTTAGGACCACTGTCAGTGAGATGGGCTTCACTAGATAATCCGTCTTCTTTTAGTCTGGCAGATGTATCTAAAAGTCTTAGAACAATTCTATTCTTTTTTAAAATATTTCAAGCTTAACAGAAACACAGGTTATAGTTTAAGGCAAGGGTCCCTAACCTCCTGTATGTAAAGGCTGAGGATCTGAGGTGGAGCTGACGTAATGATAACAGAAATGAAGTGCACAATAAATATAATGCACTTGAATCGTCTTGAGACCATCTCCTCACCCAGTCCGTGGAAAAACTGTCTTCCATGAAACCGGTCTCTGGTGCCCAAAATGCTGGGGACCACTGGTTTAAGGTATACAGCTACTCTTGGAGAAATAATCAGGCTTCTATCAGGTTGGCTAATGTGAAATGTTTCTTAATCCCACGAGGTTTAAAAGCTATATTTTCCACTGCATTCTCTCAGCTGTTCAGATGGCACCTTCTGCACCCCTAGGCTAACAAAGAATTAAAGAGCAGCTTCTTGTCCCAGAAGACTCAGATTTATGTTTGAGTTTGGCTCAATATGTGAAGATGGCAAAGAGATCAATTGAAACTTTCAAGACACCTAGAGAGCATAACTACAGCATTCTAGCCTCTGGAAAATGCTCTTTGTAGGAGTTTAAGTGCCTCCAAGGAATGGTGGTACCCTGCCAAGTAATTCACTTTTTCATTTTTCATCCAGTCTGGTCAGGCAACAAACCTGCTTTTGAAGTTTTAAAGTGGCTATTTGATAGTGCATACACACACTAACCACACAACCAGGTTCTGACCACAAACATTCTAAAGTAAAAACTAAGCATTTCGAGTTTCTGTTGAAAATATTTAGACCCTGTTCTTATCTTGTAGGTCACATTCTCAATGCCACTCAAAAACCATGCTAAGGTTGTATCTTTTCTATGGTATTGAAATCTGAGACACAGAGACTTTGATCATAATAATACCAAATGTTACACAAGAAAAAATTTCAAGTCTGAAGTCTCTTTATAATGCTGGTGGCAGGGAGCAGATTGTTGTTTTCCTCATTGGCTCTGTCCAATCAGGGCTTCACTTGTCATAAGACTAAAAATATGTTCAGAGACCCATAGTTCACAAAGTTCTTCTCATACTTTAGCTCATGTCCACACCTGCTGACATCCACCTCCAGAGACAGGTAGAACAAGCTTGATTACCTACATTCTATAGATAAAGACACTGAACCTTAGGGACAGAAAGCTGACAAAGTGCTAAATGAGAGAGAGTCAGGACTCAAACCAAGGTCCCGACCCCACGTCAGGCACATGGTTATGAAGAGAAGCCCACAAGCAAATCTGCAGTTCTCCCAAATATGTCTCCCTGTGAGTTGTTTGAGGAACATTTCATTTCAATTCAAATCATTCACCTTCAAAATCAAGTACTTTAGTCAAAACACAATAAAAACACAAAGTGCTTCAGACCATGACTTTGATAGTGTAAGTGGAAGCAAAATACCTGGTAATATGAAATCCTTTCCACCAATCTTTCCTCCGTCTCTTCTACCAAACTCACAGAGGGCAATGTAGACATAAGAATTTCCAGGTCCTTTTCAAGAGATGCGTAGTTTTCATCAAATTCTTCCCATTTCTAGAGAATTAAGAACACATGATCACCAGAGGGCTTAGTTCCAGAAAGGGATGAAATTAATCTCCCAAACAAAAATGAACTCTGAGACCATACAAAATTAAAGCACAGATTCCAGGGGTTTCTGAGATATAACCTACCCTAATGAGAGCTCAGTGTCTGGTAGGAAACAATTCCACTTTCACTGCAGTGTGGAAAAGGTTTTAAAAAATCCAGGAGGTACTAGGGTTTTATGTTTGTCTTGTCAAATCGAGCAGGGAATAATAAAGTGAAGTTGCCTAGTCGTGTCCGACTCTTTGCGACCCCATGGACTGTAGCCTACCAGGCTTCTCAGTCCATGGGATTTTCCAGGCAATAGTAATGGAGTGGATTGCCATTTCCTTCTCTAGGGGGTCTTCCCGACCCAGGGGTCAAACCAGGGTATCCCACATTGTAGACAGACGCTTAACCGTCTGAGCCATCAGGGAAGACGTGTCTGACTCTTTGCGACCCCATGGACTGTAGCCTACCAGGCTTCTCCATCCATGGGATTTTCCAGGGAAGAGTACTGGAGTGGGTTGCCATTTCCTTCTCCAGGGGTCTTCCCAACCCAGGGAATAATAGGATTAAGTTAAAATGATACTCTCAGTGTACGCCTCTGTCATGATCTCAGAGGACTTTTATTACTTGGAAAGGAAGGTGCTAACTTTTAAAGTTTTTCAACAGAAGCTCATGTTAGGCTGTTCCTAACGCTCCCTGCTCCAACTCCCAGCCCACTGAACATGACCCAATCCATTACCCTAGCATGCCGCTCAAATAAGTGGTTTGAGAGGCTGTGAGTTTACACTTCAGCAGGGGAGTACTACTGCCTTCGCCAGAGTCTGCCTGGTCCCAGCACTCTGTTTCCAGAGAAGCCCACCTCTGGGGCCTTAACCCTCAACAGAGCTCATTTATGGACACAAAATATTACCTGCTGGAAAACGAACCACTCCACTAATTTTCCTACCGAGTGAAACAGTGGGTCACCTGAAAGTTAGGGACACTCACTGGACTCATGGAGTCTTTTTCTTTTTTTTTTAACTTAACTCATAATTTATTACGCTGTGCTGCATGGCATGTAGGATCTTAGTTTCTTGACTAAAGATCGAGCTTGTGCCCCCTACCTCGGAAGCCCAGAGTCTTAACCACTGGACCATGAGGGAAGTCACTTATGGAATCTTTTTCTTTTTTTAAACACCATGAACTATTACTATAAATACCCACTTGACATACTATTAGAAAATATTTATTAGCATAAAATAATACGATATCTTATTATCCATTAAAAAAGTTTAGTATTTCTTTATTTTATGTAACAAATATCCACTGTGTTTAAGAAGGTAAAGGTGGGAAAAACCTTAAAACTGAGAAAGAGCTTTATGTAAGCTTAACTTTTTTCTCTTTTTTTAATTAATTAATTAATTTTTTGGTGGCTAATTACTTTACAATATTGTATTGGTTTTGACAGGGATCCGCCATGGGTGTACATGTGTTCCCCGTCCTGAACCCTCCTCCCACCTCCCTCCCCATCCCATCCCTCTTGGTCTTCCCAGTGCACCAGCCCCGAGCACCCTGCATCATGCATCGAACTTAGACTGGTGATCCATTTCACATATGATAATATACATGTTTCAATGCCATTCTCTCAAACCATCCCACCCTTGCCCTCTCCCACAGGGTCCAAAAGACTGTTCTATACATCTGTGTCTCTTTTGCTGTCTTGCATACAGGGTCATCGTTACCATCTTTCTAAATTCCATATATATGCATTAGTATACTGTATTGGTGTTTTTCTTTCTGGTTTACTTTACTCTGTATAATAGACTCCAGTTTCATCCACCTCATTAGAACTGATTCAAATGTATTCTTTTTAATGCCTGAGTAATATTCCATTGTGTATATGTACCACAGCTTTCTTATCCATTCGTCTGCGGATGGACATCTAGGTTGCTTCCATGTCCTGGCTATTATAAACAGTGCTGCGATGAACATTGGGGCACACGTGTCTCTTTCAATTCTGGTTTCCTCGGTGTGTATGCCCAGCAGTGGGATTGCTAGGTCATAAGGCAGTTCTATTTCCAGTTTTTTAAGGAATTTCCACACCATTCTCCATAGTGGCTGTACTAGTTTGCATTCCCACCAACAGTGTAAGAGGGTTCCCTCTTCTCCACACTCTCTCCAGCATTTATTGCTTGTAGACTTTTGGACAGCAGCCATTCTGACTGGCATGAAATTGTACCTCATTGTGGTTTTGATTTGCATTTCTCTGATGATGAGTGATGTTGATGTTGATGATGATGAGTTGATGATGAGAGATGTTTTCATGTGTTTGTTAGCCATCTGTGTGTCTTCTTTGGAGAAATGTCTGTTTAGTTCTTTGGCCCATTTTTTGATCGGGTCGTTTATTTTTCTGGAATTGAGCTGTAGGAGTTCCTTGTATTTTTTGAGATTAATTCTTTGTCAGTTGTTTCATTTGCTCTTATTTTCTCCCATTCTGAAGGCTGTCTTTTCACCTTGCTTATAGTTTCCTTTGTTGTGCAGAAGCTTTTAAGTTTAATTAGGTCCCATTTGTTTATTTTTCCTTTTATTTCCAATATTCTGGGAGGTGGGTCATAGAGGATCCTACTGTGATTTATGTCATAGAGAGTTTTGCCTGTGTCTTCCTCTAGGAGTTTTATAGTTTCTGGTCTTACGTTTAGATCTGTAATCCATTTTGAGTTTATTTTTGTGTATGGTATTGGAAAGTGTTCTAGTTTCACTTTTTCACAAGTCGTTGACCAGTTTTTCCAGCACCACTTGTTAAAGAGATTGTCTTTTCTCCATTGTATATTCTTGCCTCCTTTGTTGAAGATAAGGTGTCCATAGGTGTGTGGATTTATCTCTGGGCTTTCTATTTTGTTCCATTGATTTATATTTCTGGCAGTATGATCTGCCAGTACCATACTGTCTTGATGACTGTGGCTTTGTAGGAGAGAATGAAGTCAGGCAGGTTGATTCCCCCAGTTCCATTCTTCTTTCTCAAGATTGCTATTCGAGTTTTTTTTGTATTTCCATACAAATTGTGAAATTATTTGATCTAGTTCTATGAAAAATATTGTTGGTAGCTTGATAGGGATTGCATTGAATCTCTAGATTGCTTTGGGTAGTACACTCATTTTCACTATATTGATCCCTCTGATCCATGAACATGGTATATTTCTCCATCTATTTGTGTCCTCTTTGATTTCTTTCACCAGTGTTTTATAGTTTTCTATATATAGGTCTTTTATTTCTTTAGGTATATATATTCCTAAGTATTTTACTCTTTTCATTGCAATGGTGAATGGAATTGTTTCCTTAATTTCTCTGATTTCTCATTGTTAGTGTATAGGAATGCAAGGGATTTCTGTGTATTGATTTTATATCCTGCAACTTTACTATATTTATTAATTAGCTCTAGTAATTTTCTGGTGGAGTCTTTAGGGTTTTCTATGTAGAGGATCATGTCGTCTGCAAACAGTGAGAGTTTTATTTCTTTTCCAATCTGGATTCCTTTTATTTCTTTTTCTGCTCTGATTGCTGTGGCCAGTACTTCCAAAACTATGTTGAATAGTAATGGTGAGAGTGGGCACCCTTGTGTTTTTCCTGACTTTAGGAGAAATGCTCTCAGTTTTTCACCATTGAGGATAATGTTTGCTGTGGGTTTTTCGTATATAGCTTTTATTATTTGAGGTATGTTCCTTCTATTCTTGCTTTCTGGAGGGTTTATCATAAATGGATGTTGAATTTTGTCAAAGGCTTTCTCTGCATCTATTGAGATAATCATATGGTTTTTATTTTTCAATTTGTTAATGTGGTGTATTACATTGATTGATTTGCGAATATTGAAGAATCCTTGCATCACTGGGATAAAGCCCACTTGGTCATGATGTATGATCTTTTTAATATGTTGTTGGATTCTGTTTGCTAGAATTTTGTTAAGGATTTTTGCATCTATGTTCATCAGTGATATTGGCCTGTAGTTTTCTTCTTTTGTGTGTGGAATCTTTGTCAGGTTTTGGTATTAGGGTGATGGTGGCCTCATAGAATGAGTTTGGAAGTTTACCTTCCTCTGCAATTTTCTGGAAGAGTTTGAGTAGGATAGGTGTTAGCTCTTCCCTAAATTTTTGGTAGAATTCAGCTGTGAAGCCATCTGGTCCTGGGCTTTCGTTTGCTGGAAGATTTCTGATTATAGTTTCAATTTCTGTGCTTGTGATGGGTCTGTTAAGATTTTCCATTTCTTCCTGGTTCAGTTTTGGAAAGTTGTACTTTTCTAAGAATTTGTCCATTTCTTCCAAGTTGTCCATTTTATTGGCATATAGTTGCTGACAGTAGTCTCTTATGATCCTTTGTATTTCTGTGTTGTCTGTTGTGATCTCTCCATTTTCATTTCTACTTTTGTTGATTTGATTTTTCTCCCTTTGTTTCTTGATGAGTCTGGCTAATGGTTTGTCAATTTTATTTAACTTCTTAAAGAGCCAGCTTTTGGCTTTGTTGATTTTTGCTATGGTCTCTTTTATTTCTTTTGCATTTATTTCTGCCCTAATTTTTAAGATTTCTTTCCTTCTACTAACCCTGGGGTTCTTCATTTCTTCCTTTTCTAGTTGGTTTAGAGGTAGAGTTAGGTTATTTATTTGACTTTTTTCTTGTTTCTTGAGGTAAGCCTGTATTGCTATGAACCTTCCCCTTAGTACTGCTTTTACAGTGTCCCATAGGTTTTGGGTTGTTGTGTTTTCATTTTCATTTGTTTCTATGCATATTTTGATTTCTTCTGTGATTTGTTGGTTATTCAGCAGCATGTTGTTCAGCCTCCGTATGTTGGAATTTTTAATAGTTTTTCTCCAGTAATTGAGATCTAATCTTACTGCATTGTGGTCAGAAAAGATGCTTGGAATGATTTCAATTTTTTTTAATTTATCAAGGCTAGATTTATGGCCCAGGATGTGATCTATCCTGGAGAAGGTTCCATGAGCACTTGAGAAAAAGGTGAAATTCATTGTTTTGGGGTGAAATGTCCTACAGTATCAATTAGGTCCAACTGGTCGATTGTATCATTTAAAGTTTGTGTTTCCTTGTTAATTTTCTGTTTAGTTGATCTATCCATAGGTGTGAGTGGGGTATTAAAGTCTCCCACTATTATTGTATTATTATTAATTTCCCCTTTCATGCTTGTTAGCATTTGTCTTACATAATGCAGTGCTCCTATGTTGGGTGCATATGTATTTATAATTGTTATATCTTCTTCTTGGATTGATCCTTTGATCATTATGTGTGTCCTTGTCTCTTTTCACAGCCTTTGTTTTAAAGTCTACTTTATCTAATATGAGTATTGCTACTCCTGCTTTCTTTTGGTCTCTATTTGTGTGGAATATCTTTTTCCAGCCCTTCACGTTCAGTCTGTATGTGTCCCTTGTTTAGACAGCATATATAGGGGTCTTGTTTTTGTATCCATTCAGCCAGTCTTTGTCTTTTGGTTGGGGCATTCAACCCATTTACATTTACGGTAATTACTGGTAAATATGATCCCGTTGCCATTTACTTTATTGTTTTGGGTTCGAGTTTATACACCCTCTCTGTGTTTTCTGTCTAGAGAAGATACTTTAGCATTTGTTGGAGAGCTGGTTTTGTGGTGCTGAATTCTCTCAGCTTTTGCTTGTCTGTAAAGCTTTTGATTTCTCCTCATATTTGAATGAGATCCTTGTTGGGTACAGTAATCTGGGCTGTAGGTTATTTTCTTTCATCACTTTAAGTATGTCTTGCCATTCCCTTCTGGCCTGAAGAGTATCTATTGAAAGATCAGCTGTTATCCTTATAGGAATGCCCTTGTGTGTTATTTGTTGTTTTCCCCTTGATGCTTTTAATATTTGTTCTTTGTTAATTTGATTAATATGTGTCTTGGGGTGTTTCACCTTGGGTATATTCTGTTTGGGACTCTCTGGGTTTCTTGGACTTGGGTGACTATTTCTTTCCCTATTTTAGGGAAGTTTTCAACTATTATCTCCTCAAGTATTTTCTCAGGGTCTTTTTGTCTTCTTCTTCTGGGACTCCTATGCTTTGAATGTTGGGGCGTTTAACACTGTCCCAGAGGTCTCTGAGGTTGTCCTCATTTCTTTCGATTCTTTTTTCTTTTTTCCTCTCTGTTTCATTTATTTCTACCATTCTATCTTCTACCTCACTAATCCTATCTTCTGCCTGTCTTATTCTACTGTTGGTTCCCTGCAGAGTGTTTTTGATCTCATTTATTGCATTATTCATTATATACTGACTCTTTTTTATTTCTTCTAGGTCCTTGTTAAACATTTCTTGCATCCTATATTGATCTTTGTCTCCAGGCTATTTATCTGTGATTCCATTTTGTTTTCAAGATTTTGGATCATTTTCACTATCATTATTTGGAATTCTTTATCAGGTAGATTCCCTATTTCTTCCTCTTTTGTTTGGTTTGGTGGGTATTTATCCTGTTTCCTTACCTGCTGGGTATTTCTCTGCTTTTTCATCTTGTTTATATTGCTGTGTTTGGGGTGGCCTTTCCATATTCTGGCAGTTTGTGGTTCCTCTTTATTGTGGAGTTTCCTTGCTGTGGGTGGGGTTGGACGTGTGGCTTGTCAAGGTTTCCTGGTTAGGGGACCTTGTGTTGGTGTTCTGGTGGGTTGAGCTGGGTTTCTTCTCTCTGGAGGGCACTGAAGTGTCCAATAATGAGTTTTGAGAGGTCAATGGGTTTGGTGTGACTTTGGCCAGCCTTGTATATTGAAGCTCAGGGCTATGTTCCTGTGTTGCTAGAGAATTTGCATGGTATGTCTTTCTCTGGAGCTTGTTGGCCCTTGGGTGGTGCTTGGTTTCAGTGTAGGTATGGAGGCATTTGATGAGCTCCTATCGATTAATGTCCCCTGGAGTCAGGAGTTCTCTGGTGTTCTGAGGATTTGGACTTAAGCCTCCTGCCTCTGGTTTTCAGTCATATTCTTACAGTAGCCTCAAGACTTCTCCAACTCCTTTTGAAGACAATGGGCTGCCTTTCTGGGTGCCTGATGTCCTCTGCCAGCATTCAGAAGTTGTTTTGTGGAATTTGCTCAGTGTTCAAATGTTCTTTCGATGAATTTGTGGGGGAAAAAGTGGTCTCCCTGTCCTATTCCTCCTCCATCTTAGGACCGCCTCCCTTTTTTCTTTGAATCAGGACAGAACTGGCATAAATCTACTTAGCAACAGAACATCTGGGCTTATCCTCTTTGGGATGCACAGTTTCAGAACCCCTGATGTTTCATGAAATGATCTCATTCAAGACCTCAAAGTGCTTCCCATTTTGTTTATTTGTACACAGCCCTTGAAGGCAGAAAAATGCTGTGTCATCCCTAACTGACGTATAGGAAATTTCAGCTAATATTTCACTGGGGGAGCAGCAGTAGGAGCTGGAACAGGATCCACGTTCCTCATTGCTGGTTCTCACTTAACTACTGCTTAATAATAACCAGATACTTATTTTCAAACCTAGAGGTGGTGGTTGAAAATCCAGAATTCCTGGCTTAAGTACAAAATGTATGAAAGCCACATACCTGCAGTAAACTCTGTAGCTTTATTCCATATTGATGTGACTTTTCTTCTAGCAATTTAACTTCTTTGACTTGTTCTGCCCCAAATGTTTCTTTCTTTTGCATTAAAGAAGGAAGCATTTTATTGGAATATGTTTGGATCAAGAGCATGTCAGCAACAAGCTTCTGGAAAAAAAGCTGTGAAATGAGATGTTGACATTTATTTATTTTTATGCTGTGAAAAGCCTTAAAATTCAAGTTTTTTCAACATGTTATACTGTCATATTTACTTTCTACTCTGAAATCCCAGGACAGCCATGTAGAGTCAAATTCATGAGAAAACAAACCAAATATTGCCTATGTATCCATGGTCATCAAATACTAATGGAATTTTAACAAATCACAATGAAAAATTATCCCTGGTAATATTTTTTTCAAAACTATCAATATTAAAGGGCCAATATTATTAATTAGGCAATTAAAATTTCCAGTATATCGGAAATTCCAGGTTTTAAGAACCTTTTTTATTTTTTTTAAATTTTTTACCAAAATGTAGATGCTGATTTGGCTGATTGGTTTCAAGACAATAAATTGGATAGATAGACGTGTGAGCCTCAAAAATTCACATCACATATTCAATTGCCAGGGGTTTCTAAACTTTGGTTCTAACGTCTACTCAATACAATGGTTAAATAAAGGAAATTTCTTGATGGGGGTCTATTGGGATTCTGGTTGGTCAAAGCTCCTACAACAGCACTTTAAGACCTTTAAAGAGAAAGGCTTTCCTTCACATGGTTCACCATTTATAGTCAGCTGCCCCCTTAATTATTTTGAGGGGCCTCTTATTAGGTGAATCTCTTTTCTTATTCCCTGAAAAGGATACATAAAAGGGTCTACCATAAGCTTTGAGACATTTTTATATCAGTTAATATATTTTCTCCTCTTCCCCTCCATTCTTTATACAATATTTACCTTTGAATTTTTCTTAACGTCTACTTATCAAAAACCTGGACTTCAGCTTGTTGGAGGCAGGGACTATATCTTACACATTTATTATCAGCATTTAAATTACTACATATCTCTTGTTGGTTATCATGAAGTGTTATTTAATGAAATTAATGGAAAGCAAAAGGGTTTACTGTAGCATTACACTACATATACATTTGTAATTTATTTCTTTATTTATTTTGATTTTAGTTCTCAGTAAGGCCTTTCCTAACCTCCTGAATTCAACTCCCTCTATTAAATGCTCTTAAAGTATGTATCCCAATTTCAATTTTAAATTTGTTTGAATTGCTCCTTGACAAAAATGTCTTCTCAATCAACTAAAAGCTCCATAAATCTTAAGAATTGTGTCTGTTTTCACTCACAATTATATTCTTAGAGTTTAGCAGACTTCCTGGTACATGGTGTAATAGATGTTTGTTTAAAGAATAAAGGAATGATGTATATTTCACCAGGAAGGACATGTATGCTCTGTTCATACTCAGAATAACTTAGTCTATGAAAAGGTGATCTGACCCATGTGTCTTACCTTGTGATTTTGTATTTGAGCCTGTAGGGCAACTTTACTTTTGGTTTGCTGTAAGTGGTCATGAGCAAGCTTTTCCTTCCCGATATTCACCAGTTCCACCATGCCTTGCAACAAAGCGTCTTGCTGGCTCTCAGTGATGCAAGGGCAGCTGAGTTCTGTGTACCTGGCTCTCAAGAGTCCCCACATACTGTCAAGGACATCCTGAAAAGAAAGAACAGGTGTGCACAAACATTTCCACCCAACCATGAAAATAACCCAAATAAAGAGCATATCTAAATTTCCATGGAGAGCTTCCCAGGTGGCTCAGTGGTAAAGATTCCACCTGCCAATGCTGGAGATGTGGGCCCTGGGTCAGGAAGATCCCCTGGAGAAGAGAATGGCAAGCCACTCATATTCTTGCCTGGGAAACCCCTTGGACAGAAGAGACTGGGGGGCCACAGTCCATGGGGTCACAAAGAGTTGGACAAGACTGAGTGACTGAGCACACAGTGCACAAATTTCCTTGCTAGAAGAAAAATGCCTAACTTTTTATAATCATAGTAATTTATGGATTGAATATGTTCTGCTCAGACGTACCTCTAATTTGTAAACCTCCTGGAGGAGAACATAAGGTAAATGAAGCCTCTCTCCTTCATCTCTTAGTTTTGCCACTCGGCTCTCAGAGTTCTGCAGCTCCACTGTATATGCATCCACTTTCTAAAGAGAGAGACAACACAAAAAAATAAAACTGTTTAGTAAGTCAGGAGTATACACAGTCACTTAAAAAGAATTAAACAATATAGAAAAGAACGAAAAATGAAAGTGCCACTTTCCCTCCATCCTCTCCAGTTCTCCCCAAAGATCCACAGTTGACGGTCTGTTTCTAATGTATTCAAAGCATGTACTGAGAAGAGGGATACATTCCTATCCTGAAATGCACTGGCTTGCACATGTCATTGGATTCTACAGTTTGCATGCTTTACTTATCAGCTTCTCAGCATCTAGTCATAGCAGTACAAACTAATCTAGAGCCTTTTAAACAGACACAGTAAGGCTGCTCACTGCTTTAGTAACAGTTGGTTCAAAATGGACTTTTGGGCTATTTAGAGTCTTTTAATTCAAGCAGTTCTGTCAGGTCCCTCCTTGAATATTCACACACATATTTATCTTTATGCACTTGTCTTATTTATTTAGGATAAGTACAAACCCAGAATGTAGAACCATGGCCTGAACACATTAGGTCAATTCACACTTGCTGTATAAGTGAATGGAGCTGCTGGATGAAGAGCATTTAGATTTACAATTCTGATATGTAGCCAAATGACCTCTAGATGGAGGAGTAGTCAGCACCCCTCCCAAGAGGATGAGGGTCTCATTTCTCAACAACCTTCCCAACACTGCACAGACTTGTGTTTTAGGGAGTGATTCACAAGCACAGGAGACTTATGGAGTCTTTTATGCAGGAGACTCTCTGGTTCAAGGTTAAGTCAGTTTGAACGATTTTCACTTGATTACCTGAAGCTGTTCATCAATAGTCTGGCCACTAATTTCATTCAAAGATTGTTGCAAAGATGTCTTATTCTTAACAAGTTGATCATATAATCGTTTTATTTCATTCTGTATAAAAAGAGAAATGTAGGAAACAGTGAGACTCTCATTTAGAGCTTTGGAACATTTTAAAAAATTTAGCTGTCCTTTAATTTCTGAGCTACCAGAAATTTCAAACATATGTCAAAATAGGGGAACCCCTGCATTATCATCATCCATCAGCCTTAACAATTACTGATGACTTGTAGCTGGTCGTCACTCTTCTGCCCCCTCCCCTGAGCTTTCTTGACTACACCTGACTTCCCTTCCCTCAGATTATTTTGAAGCAAGTCCAAGATATCATATTATTTTATTAGTATATATTTCAGTATGTATCTCTAAATGACAAAGATTCCTCCCTTTAAAAATATCACAAATCAATAATAATTCCTTAGCATTATTAACTACCCAGGCAAGGGTCACATTCCCCTAATTGCCTATATTTTCTCCTTTTGGTGTGCTTGAATTGGGATCTAAATGGGGTCCAATAGGTGCAGTGGATTCATGTATCTTAAATCCCTCATAATCTGCTGGCCCCCTGCCCATCTCTCTTTTTTGTTTCTGGGATTTTTTTGTGGGGGGCGGGGCGGGGAGGGAGGCAGTAGTAGGAAAAAAATGGGCTACCTATTCTGTACAGCTTGCCACTGCCTGTATATGGCTGACTGCACTCCCTTAGCACCACTTACCATTTTCTTCCCTTGTGTCTATATGACTTGGATTCTAGAGACTTGATCAGATTCAGGTTTGATTTTACAGGGAAGACTCCTTCCTAAGTGGTGGTGTGTTTCATTTCCTTTTCATTAGACAATTTCTAACAGCTTCCTAACTAGTCCAGGGCTGCCTCAAGTCTCTGCTCCAATCCTCATTAGACAATTGCCAGCTGGATCTACCAGAAACGTACACAGACTGTAATACCTTTGTTCAAAAACTTTAATAGCTCCTCCTTACCTGGGAATCCTCCCAGGTGACACTTCTAGTGGTTGAATGTCATACAGGAAAGAAGCATTACTTTAGCTAGACCTAACAAATTCATACCTGAGATTTTGGAAAGGACCTCACTTTCAAATGGTCTCCAGCCATGAGCAGCTGAACTAACTTAAAGACCTTCATAGAAAGAGTCTGACTGCTTTCCTTAGCAATTTCCACTCGTGAATGCCTCTGGGTAGAGGAGCGAATGAAGATTGGAGGTCCGTTCTGTCACCTACCACTATGCCAAAGCAGCCCAGTGCCCAGACTTGTACCTGATAACTGCGGGTGTAGTCGAGGCCAGCTTTCAGAGCCTTGCTTCTAGAGGCAGCTGTAGCCTGGGTGTGCTCCAGGTAGACTTGGAGGTTATCAAAACAGTCAAGGAACTGGCTGGCGTTCTTGCCAGGCCAAGTCATGGCTTTTGAAAGGTCATTCTTCTTGTCACTCATAGCTAAGTAAAGTTTTTTCAACTCAAGAGCCAATGTCTGCAAAGTGGAGAAGAAGAAAGACACCGTGAACAAGTTCTGACCTTAGGAGAGGTTTCAGTTCTGGCTAACCGGTGGGCTGCCTGCAGTAACAGCCAACACACGTGCTTGATGGGTGCTCCCTACCTCGTAGTGCACCTGCTGGGTACCCACATCCCCTCTGAAGAGCCCAGGTGTCTGCAGCATGTCCTCCACACTGCCCAGGCACTGAAGGAGGGTCTGAAACAGTTCAAATAATTTCTTATCCAGATTCGTGTACGTTTCTTCTGACGTGTTTTCCTGAATCAAGAGAAGAAAAGGAAAAACAGAAATCACTAAGATTCCTTGCCTTCCTAAGCCTATATTTTCCCTGGTTTCCATTATAGTTTACCATTCATGTTATGTTTATTAGTCATTTCAAATACTTTGTGAACTAGGTAGCAGAATAAATAAATAAAATTAAGATGTTAATTCTGAGAGAAACAAGTTTAAGAAACTCAGTGTTAGGTATTGAGTTGACTACTGAATAGAATTAAAAGGTAAATCGAAAGATGGACTTCTTTAGTGGGGCTGTCCAGCTGGAAGTGTGAAAGTGAAAGTGTTAGTCACTCAGTCGTGTCCAGCTCTTTATTGACCCATGGACTGTAGCCCACCAGGCTCCTCTGTTCATGGAATTCTCCAGGCAACAACACTGGAGCGGGTTGCCATTTCCTTTTCCAGGGGATCTTCCTGACCCAGGGATCGAACCCAGGTCTCCTGCATTGCAGGCAGATTCTTTACTGTCAGAGCCACCAGGGAAGTGTGGTTCCAGATAAACCGTACTGCCCTTCTTCCCACTGTTCTCTGTCCCCCATATTTTAATGTAAGGAGAAAGTGGGTTAATGACAACAAGGATGGCCTGAAGAAAGAAGTCAAGAAACTTGAAGGGATTCATTAGAAAGAGGAACAGCATCTTAAAGACAGGGATGGTACAGTATAGTGACTATAAGTAAATTAGGAGCCTGCCAAACCTATTAGTCACCCAATGTGGGCTGTTTCCTACTGTTTCCTTTGATGGATACCTAAGCTACCCAGCACAACATCTCAGTGTTAAGCCTACTCAAGGTTGGCAACCCTGCTGCTACTTCTTCCCTCCACCTCTCCTCAGCCTTGCGACCCCAGTGCCCCACTGCAGACAGTATTAATAGATCATGATCCTTGTTTCTGCCAATCCTAGACTCAGGTTTCGAAGCCTGTATACGTGGTATTCTATGTAGCCACTACCAAATTTACCAGAGTCAGTAACAGAGATAAATTCTATTTGCCAATTCTAGGACTCCTTCAATTGTACATCTTATTATTTGTTTGGTAAGGAAAATAATGGGCTTCCCAGCTGGCTCAGTGGTAAAGAATTTGCCCGCCAATGCTGGAGATGCAGGAGATGCAGGTTCGAACTCCAGGTCGGAAAGATTCCCTGGAGGAGGAAATGGCAACCCACTAGAATATTCTTGTCTGAGAAAGCCCATGAATAGAGGAGCCTGATGGGCTACAGTCCATGAGATTGCAAAAGAGTTCGACATAACCTAGTGACTGGGCACACTCCTTGGATGCTGGCTCTGAGGGTAAGTTGAAGAATCCACAAAGAAAATTATGGTATTTTACAGTATCACATTTCCCTTTATTTTTGTTATTGCAATGAGGAAAATATATAATAGGCAGCTGCTACCTGTGCCTGAAGATTATTTGCTTCTTGACGCAGGTCTTCAAGCTGGGTGGTGTAAGTTTTCAGTTCTTCGGTTGTTGGGTATCTAAAGTTATACACAGTCACACTGGGTAGAATACTCATATTTGTGGTAACCTACATTTGAAAAAAGGAAATACTATTATGAAAAGTTTGAGATCCTATTAATGTAAAACATCAAAACTGCTTTAACAAGCTATCTTCTGAGTTTATCTTCTTGGTAAGTATTTTTGTCTATCTTGTCATTTAAAAAAAAAATGATCTAGTTAAAATTTAAATATTTTGGGACAGCTTTGAAAAGTCATGACAGGCTTTACTTAGACACTTGAGGGTCCATTTAGATTAAGAAAAAAAAAAACAAGGGAAAAGAAACTATAATTTGAAAAATAGAGTAAAACCACTCATTTTTCAATCTGTGGCCATGCTATTGGACTTCCACGGTTAGCTCTTTCTTTCCCTGTTTACTGGCATACTCCTGGCACACAGCCAACTCTTAAATAGTATACAGTAACCTCCGGGGGCAGATCTGCATCTTGATTTGTTACTGAAAAGCCAAATTAGTACTGAAAATGAGCTGTGACTTCAGAAGGGGGGATGACTCACAGTTAATTTCTTTGCCAAATTGGAAAACTAACATATAAAGGAACAGGATGGGGTGGTAGATGGACTCTGCTGGGGTGGGAGGGTGGAGAAAGAGGGAGGTTATTCTATTCTGGAAAAAGAACAACATACATGTTATAGCGTGTATGACAAGGAGAAACCAAGACTAAAGTCCTCCCAATGAATTCAATTCAACTTTAATTGGTCAAATAAGGTTCTTCACAGAATAGAAGAGAACTGAAAAAGTTCCCACCAGACTGGGGAATTGGGAAACCACTGGTAACCACTGCCCGGGTAGTTTGAGTGCAAAACTGAAGGCACAAGCTTGACTGCTGGGAGCAACGGTGCTATTCCGCTCATGGGCTCCCTGTTTAGAGAGACACGCATCAGTAGCTGGCACAGTATGACAAAGATCATAATGGCAAAGATCAGGTATGCTAAGGTGTGTTGGTGAGAATACCTATAGATGGGTACCATTGGCATAGGGACCAGCACACTGCAGATTTCAAGTAATCTTTTTATGAATGAATGACACTCATATAGCACTGTATAATTTTAAAGTGTTTTCTTTAAAATATATATTATTCATTCAATATATAGTAACCAAGATGTTATGATGTTCTAGTTTCTGCTCCAGGTACTCAAATGTGAACCAGGCAGACACAATCGTTCTTCTCATGCTGTCTAATGGGGAATACAGACAAATAAGCGGGTGTATAGTTTAGTAACAGCTATGAGCGGGGAAGCCCACGGTGCTACAGAAGCAAAAAGGGAAGTGCAGATTTCCAGGAAGATGAAAAGAGGATAGCCAAGTATGAAAATCTATCTGGCATTTTTGCTTTCTAAAAATAAATAAATCGCTTTCTGGAAATAATGCAGAACACACACGTGTGTTTAATGAATGCTTATTGGCTTTTCAAAGGTAAACATGTTTATTTACACTACGTGTACATATACACTGACCTGGGGCTGTACAAGCTGAGAGAGAGGGAGCCTTATTTTTGATGAGAGTTCATGGTGTAAATATTGCCACTTATCTCCACTTTGGCCCTGGGTTGACAAGATCAAGTCTGGAGCATCATTTTGGGGGCTAGATGTTTTACTGCTTTTAAAGGAAAACAAAAGGTAAAAAGAATGATCAATGTACAAAAATTATGTTACATCCAGACAGAGTTTTATAAGTGATATTAAAAGAAACACTCTTAATTCTCCCAACTACAAAACTACTGAATGTCCAATTCTTTAAAAATATTTTACCTTGCAGATGATGTCTGAGTTGTATCTTTATCATGCTGGCAATACTGGGGCCATGTTTTGTTAGCATTAAATTCTATGAATTTGATTAAATCTTTCTGTTCCATTGGTTTTAACTCCAAAACCTATAATTGAATAAGATTCAAATGGTCCAATTAATCAAGGTTTTCATTTAGTACACAAGGATTTCTTCTGTTGAGATCATCAGATTAGAAACCACTTCCTAAATCATTATTTACTATCTCTTGTTCTTGTTAATATTTATTTTTCAAAAACTTATTTAAAATATTTAGACAATGACCAAGCATTTTTTTACATAATACTACACACAAGGAAAATCACCAAAAAAATACAAACACATTTTGAAACAGGGAAAGAAGTGTTGCAGTTGCAGAGGTATATCCCTGCTTGGTTTAAGATGCATGTTAACAAAGCAGCCAAGTTCAAGTATCCCCAGTGGTAGCAGATGAAAGCAAAGTAGATAGTGCAGCAAATGCTCAAAACTCAAAACTGCTGTACACACAGGAACGCCTACACATCACACTTTCTATTCAGTCATGTAAGAAAGCACTCCAGTGGCCTTTGGGTATTTATTACAGCTCAGTGGGAAATTCCATATAGAAAACTTTATTCTTGTCCTTATAACTATTGGGGGCTGAAAATACCTGTTGCTGCTGGAAATCTTTTTGTCTACTGAATTGTGGCCTTTCGGTAACAACAGATTCAAATTCAGAAAGGTTATCTGGTTGGAGAACTTTCTGATGCTCTGAAGATTTCTTTAGTGTGGTAGAATGCTGCAAAACATTTTATGATGGCAGACTATTTAAAATGGTGATCCATTTCAATTCTAATAATGTAACTACACAATGGAAAAGTTATATATGAAGTAAATGACTATATTTTGTTAATTACAATGATTACATACTACAATTTAATGTACTTATTTCATAACTACTTCAAAAACCACTACATTTAATGAAGTGGTCATTTTATCATTTCCTCAATTTAATTCATCCAATGAATTACTAAAAGCCAGAAAATCTATTGCCCTTTTTTCTTGAGAACAAAGTGAAATAAATATCAAAAACAGACATAGTATTAAGCTTATGAACTCAAATTTCCCCTATGTCCAAAACATAAGTATATTTTTTAAGAGAGAGAACATATTAGGATAAAAGGGGTTCCATACAGCCTGTATATCTGCAGCCAATCTTACTTCTGTAAATAGAAGTCCTTTAAGTAGAAACCACCATCTCATTAAGAATGGCTGTGAATTTTACATAGTAAGATTCTACTCATAGGATGCACATTTGCACTTATATACACAGAATGCTTTTAAAAGTCATAAGCATACTTTAACTATATGATACTTGGATCAGTATATATAAATATTTGTAAATGGAAAACAAAAGTACCTGTGAAACAGGTTTTTGTGTTTCTGATGTTAAATTTTAAGCATGTCTATAAAGGCTTCATTTTTCTAGTCAACCATGATTACACAGTTCCTTTCAAGTACGAAGTTCCTTTAAAATTTATGATGAAAGGTTGCACAGATCTCATTACCAGCAAGAACAACAACCAACCCAGTCAAACCAAACCTAATCAGAGCAACACGATCACTAACAACAACCTAGATGAGCAAACTACACAGCAAAATGAAACCAATGACAAAAGCCAGGGTACCCACCCCTTAAAGCTTTAAGAGGCACAATTCTTTTTCACTTACTGTAATTCCTCTGTAGTTGTTTCTTTACCTGCACCCAGAGCTCCTTCCTGATACATATGCCTGTATTTACATACATGTCTACACATAGTCATATTTTACCTGGTCCTCACTGTATTTCTCTTGAAGCATCATTTGGACTTTTTCCAAATTGCATTTCACAGTTTTCAGTTTCAAGGAAAGTGCTTCAGCCTCCTGTTGAGTGGCTCCACTGTCTCCCAGGCCCTGATCTTTGCAATTCTCTAACAGAGAGGCCACCTTCTGCTCAATCTCTGTTAGCATAGCCTAGAAAGTAAAATCATTTCATTAATCACAGTTTTGGTCTCAAACACACATTACACTCTAAAATAAGTTAGATTCACCGTCTCTACACCTAAGTGTATTTAAGAAGTTCCAGAAACACAGGTTGATAGGGACCTTGTCGGGGGAGAAAAAAAACAACTTCCACATAATTCTGATGTTTTTCAGTAGGGGTTCAGCCAAACCAACTCCAAATTGGGTGTGAATAAATAAACTAAATTGGTTGTATCACAATCTAAAACAAGTGATGCTATATTCCCCTTAGAACACAGAGCTGAACACATCCAGTACAGCACAGTGGTTAGGACCACAGACACTAGAACTAGAACTTCATAGCTGGGAAAATTTGGGCACTTTACGTTACATGGGTGTACCTCTAGTTATCTGTAAAATGGGGATAATAACAGAACTTACCTCCGGGGTCACTTTGAGAAGCTAGAGTTAAATCCATATACTTTGGCCAGTGCTTGATATGTAGTCTGTGCCTACTATTATTACTTCCCACCTTATTCCTAAACTTTTTCTGTTGCAATCCAAGTGTTGAGTAGTAATTAAAAAAAAATACTTCCACAGAACCCTTGGGAAATTCTTTTCTTTGCTCTTTTCTTGTCTTTCTAAAGCCAAATAAGCTCCCCAAATATCAGAAGACGATTACAGGAAGACATAACTTGGAACCTAAAACACTTAGTCATTGATACCACTGGTCAACTTACACCCATGTCTAAAAATAAGTCAGGAGGATGAAGTAAGTTTCCCAGTAAGTCATCATCATTGTTTTCCTCCTCAAGAGATCAAGTTTGCTCTCTCCTTGAGCTATGGAGCCGCAAAAGTCATGCCAATTGGCTGGGCACACGAGTGTAGCAGCAGCAGAATGTAGAGTCAGACACATTCTAACACTGCGATTGCTTGTGCTAAAATCGTGGGTGCTAAGAACAAGTTCAATCCTTTGAGAGAAACTTAAAAACTTAAAACAGATTTTCAATAACATAGTTATAATTTCTCATCCGAGTAAACTACTTATATCCTCTGAATACAGACTCTTTTAAGCTTAAACAACGTGTACTTATAAAGTGGCTGAAAACAAAGTGTACTATAATTTTGTGCTTTTTGTCCACTTAGCTATTTTATGTATACATTTTCATGGGTCTACATATATATGTTTCATGATATCTATTTTAATAGCTGCATATTAGTACTCTATGATTCTCTTCATCTCCTTATTGTTAAGCCTTTAAACTGTTTCTGGTGCTTCATTTTTATAATCAATGCAGCCATAAATATTCTTCTCCTTTTAGGGTTACTTTCAGAAGATAAATTTAAAGTAATGGGATTAATAGGTCAAAGAAGATAGACATTTTATCTGCTAACAGCTGACTTCCACAAATACTGAACCAATCAGGCAAACATTAGTGGATCTATTTCTCCAGAGTTTTCCCGGAAATATAATTTTTGTCAAGATAATGTAGGAACAAAACAGCTGTTTTGACTCATGCATCTTTAATAATCAAGGCTGAACATTTCTTCTCAATATTAAGTTACGGAATACAATTTTTTCTTGACTGATCTGTTTGCTCCTGTCCTTGCGTATTTCCCCTCTGGGAACTTAATGTTTTTATAGAGCACTGTAAGGCTTTTTATGTTTCAGTGTTAAAGTCTATACGCCATGGTGTTATATAAATGAGCCAGAGTTGGCCCGTGTATATGGATCTATATGTTGTTTATTTCTTCACAGCAGAAATATTAGTTCATATTTCACCAGTGCCAGACTCAAAACTGGACCCCCCCACATCTAGTCATGGTTAAGACAAACTCTGGAGCTCTAAAGACTCCAGCCTCTGCTTCCTTCAGATTCTCGGACATCATCTTGACACACCGCCCCTCTGGTTTCTCTAACCCCTAGGAGTTCCCTTGTCTCCTCCCCTTCTGGGTGGTGGCTCCACCCCCACTCCTTGCCAAAGCCTCTGGAAGATCTGGCATGAGACTTCCCAGTCCCTCCAGACCCCACCTAAACGCTGCCCAAGTAATGCTCACTGCGCGCGACTGCCACCTTGTGGTCGTGTCTTTTCCTTGAGCAGCCCCCACATTTTTAAATTCACAAGAGGCCCAAGGACCAGATTCCGGTAATGATCAAGGACTTGGCTGTGGGGTCTACTCAGTCAGCAGGACCATCAGTCGGCAGATGGCGCCTGAAAGGCCCTAAGTGGCCGGGTCTCAACATCTGGAATACCGAAGGTTCAGGTTAGAGGAACACTGCTCTGCGCCACTTACACTGTCTTCTCGAGACCCTCCTGCACGTCTTACCAGTCAGGCCACATGGTAGTGCCTGTATCTGAATGAATCCAACCCTCGGGAGCTGACTTTTGGGGTGAGAGGTGCTGAGTTGCCTGAGGAAGGAAGTCAGCTTGCCTGGCTGGGTCCTACTAGGCAGACTCCGGATGTAGTAAGAGTGGGGGTCTGAATGGAAAGGGGAGGAGCGCCGGCCTCCGGCCAAGGTGGGTCGTATGCCCAGCCCCACATAGTGGGTGGAGCTCCCTGTGGACAGGCCAGTGGTTTGAGGCACTCTGAGAGGAAGTCCTTGTCCCTGGACACCACTGCGAATGAGCCAATCAGGTGGAGATGTCAGGCCAAGGTGGGTGTAAGTGCCTTGGAGGGAGGTGTCTTGGCTGAGCTCTTGAGGACACTCAGTTTTGCTCCAGCAATGTCAGTCTCGCCCCTCCCTGGAGGGATCCAGAGATCCCAACCTTTGGGCTGTGCCAGCAAAGCTTCCTCAAAATGACTCCAGGCAAGGAAGTTTACATTCCTGCCCCTCCCTAGCCAAGGGTGCGTGTGTTCAGTCCTGTCTGACTCTCTGTGACACTGTGTCCTATAGCCAACCAGGCTTCTCTGTCCATGGAATTTTCCAGGCAAGAATACTGGAGTGGGTTGCCATTTCCGCCTGCAGAGGATCCTCCCAACCCAGGGATCAAACCCACGACTCCCGCGTCTCCTGCAATGGCAGGTGGGTTCTTCACTGCTAGCGCCACCAAGCCAGCAAGAGAAGGAGCATTCATAGTAAAATGACAGCAAAGCCCTTTTCTGCTGTATCTGTAACCCTGCCAGTCAGGATATTCAGTTTCATTTCTGATGAATGAAAATTTAAAAAACTGAATATTATGAATAAAACTAGTATCTGCTGAGCACTTTATATATACTTTATACTCCAGACACTGATTTAGATACTTTATCTCATTTAATCCTAACAAAGTCTTAGGAGTTGACCTATCTGAGGAAAATGAAGTGAGAGGTAACTCCCTCCAGTTCATAGTTAATGTGACCAGATCTAAACTCTAGATTCTGAGGTCTTCTCCACTACTGTCTCCCCAAATACTCTGCTTACATAAATTATTTCAAAGAATTATCCTGAGAACAAAAAGTTGAGGCCAAAATAAACGTAGGTGTCAGAGCAACAGGAAGAATCAGACTGTTGCTTTCAGAGAAATTCATCTTCTCGTAACTGCTGAAGAGACAGGCCATGAACTCAGACCCAGCAGCCTTACCTGGCACCCTACCAACTGCTGTTCCACCACCTGTTGCATGTCCGCGTCTAATGTTTCTGGCTCAAATGCCACGTTGGCTTGGTGCAGCCACAGCTCAAGCTCAGCCACCTGATTCTTGCAGACATGGAGGACTTCTGCAGGCTCGGGCCTCACTTTCTCCACCGTGGCCTCAAAAGCTCCTTGCTCGTCCGAAAGGCCAGTAGCTGCAGCCTTGATGGGAGGTGTGGCACCCTATGAAAAAATCCAAGATAATCCGGCAGTGAAAAACTAGGAGTCCAAAATATTCAGATTTGGACTTGTAAAGACCTATAAACTTATAGCATTTCCCCCAGTTAAAAGAAAAACAAATATATAAGGGCAGAAGAAGTAAAAACAAAAAGAAACGAAGAAGGCACCTCCACAGGCATAGCAACAATCACGTGACCTGGCGCCCCAGGTTTCCAAGCAGCCAATCTGCATGAACACAGGCACAGAGTTCCTGGACACGGAGGACGCAAACAGGCTGACGGTTCATTAAACGGTGGGTCCCAGGAGACAGGTGAGTGTGCGCGAGAGGGTGTGCATGTGGGTGTGTGTGTCTGAAACACTGCAGCGAATTGGCCAGTGTTTAAAGTTGCGTGACACATGATTAAGCAATGCTTACATTGCTATGCCCTCTGTTCAAACAGAAAAAAGAGATCTTTACACACTGGTGGGGACACAAGGAAAATATGTTAATACCTCACACTTTTAACTTAACATCTTAAGTGGTTAAGATTACAAAATATTTTAGCTTTCCCTCCGCCCTGCTATTACTTATCTTTTTCTATTAAAAATAGCTTGAGTCAAGTGATAAGCTTCATTGGGGTAATTTGGAAACTTTTCTCGTATTCTTGACTCTCTAAAGTTAGTTTTTAGCTTCTAGATACTCAAATATTACCGTGTTAAGGAATGGATACTCACAGTATAGTATAAAGAAGGCAGGATGTGTGTGATGTATTCTTTTTATATTCAAACAACCAGGTTGTTTATCAATCCCATAGAAAAATTTCTCCCAGGTACCAAGTAAAAGTATTCTGGTGATTATGTGATAGATACTTCCAACTTGGAGGCAAAAGATAAACCAATACAGATATTTGCTTCCCACATCTTTTTCCAAAATACTGAAACAGTATTATTGACCTTTCTAGAGGAATATTTTTAGGAATAAGGATTTGTGTTTTGCTCTACCAAATTAGTGATATCTATTCAGGGCTTCCCAAGTGGCTCAGTGGTAAAGAATCCACCTGTTAATGTGGACAGAGGATACTGGCGAGCTACAGTCCATGGGGTCGCAAAAGAGTTGGACATGACTGAACGACTAAACAATGACATAAACATTTTATTCATTCTGATTATGAGGAAAAGACAATGTTTTCAATATATAAGGCTTTGCTAACTACATCTCAGCATCTAACAAGGCATAATTTTGGCCAACTGAGAAATGGGAGTTGCTCACAAATATATACCCTGTCTCAACTTAAGTGCCTATTTCCTAATATTTATGGAATTTTGTTTAAACACAGAACTTTCAGTACAATAGAAACAGACAAAATTGGTAAGTGGTAACAAAAATATGCAGGATATGAAAATACCACTCGTTTTCACATACACTCTGATGAGGATTATAAGAGCTGGTTCAACAGAAGGGTCCTCTGAGTTGTACTCATTCCCCTTGACCATCTCTTTACTTCACAGATGCCTGCCTTTTCTGCCAAAATGCTATTTCTCCCCTGCTTTAATCAGGGTTTTCTTTAAGCATCATCTTCCTAAGGAAGTCTTTCCAGTACCGTGTTTTCTCTATAGCTCATACGCAGTCGGATCCACATTTAGATTCACTCATTTCAATTTTCTTTTTTAATTCTGATCTTTAAAAAGGCAACTCATATGTGAGTTTACTGTCAGACATCAATTTCTAGTCATCTGATTGCTTCCTAGTTTTCAGATTTTTCAGATATTTGTCAGATATTATAGCTCATACGCAGTCAGATCCATAGATTCATCCATTTCAATTTTCTTTTTTAATTCTGATCTTTAAAAAAGAAACTCATATGTGAGTTTACTGTCAGACATCAATTTCTAGTCATCTGATTGCTTCCTAGTTTTCAGATTTTTCAGATATTGTTATATCTCAGTGGCAAAGATTTTGCAATCCCCCTTTTTGTCACCTAAGATAAAACTCTGTTAACAGTGATTGATTGATTAATTAATCTGCAATAAGAGATTTTCCATTTGCTTTCCCTATTTACTCAAAAACATTATTTGAGCACCTACAACTGCCACAGATGTTAAAAAAAAAAAAAAACCGACAAAGTTGAGTTTCTTTGTTTTCTCTGCTGCTGCTAAGTCACGTCAGTTGTGTCCGACTCTTTGTGACCCCATAGATGGCAGCCCACCAGGCTCCCCTGTCCCCGGGATTCTCCAGGCAAGAACACTGGAGTGGGTTGCCATTTCCTTCTCCAATGCATGAAAGTGAAAAGTGAAAGTGAAGTCGCTCAGTCGTGTCTGACTCTTAGCGACCCCATGGACTGCAGCCTACCAGGCTCCTCCGTTCATGGGATTTTCTGGGCAAGAGTACTGGAATGAGTCGCCAGTGCCTTCTCCACTAAGTCACTGAATTAATGAGGAAATATGGAAGCTGGAGTACTAATCTTGGTTTTATTTGCTAGTTATTTGAACTTGGAAAGAATCCAAAAGTAATGGAAGACAAAAAGATTATCTGTAACAGTAGAATTTCAATAGTTGAAGGTGGTCTGGGAAACGTGCCAGGAATCAGTTCACATCTTTTTTATAGCCAAAGAAATCCAAGTGTGTTTAATGTTTAATCAGTTCACACCCCTCCCATCCCACCACATTGCTTCTGAGAAACTCAGGCCCAGACATAAATTACTTGCCCAAGGTCACAAAGTTTCAAGATTTTTTAATTCTGAGTCTACATTTTTCCCCACAGTAGTCTGCCTGCTGAGTATCTTCTTCAAATGATAACCCCACATTTTAAAAGCAGAAATTATTTTAATCAAAGTTTTATAACTGTATATTTTGGAGGGCTAAAAAAACATGACCACAAATATGTCTTGTTAGAGAATTATGTCATCTAGAGTCTAAAGCATAAATATAAATTAATAATACCCAATCTTTTACTGGGTTCTAGAGCTAAGCTACTGTGCTAAGACTATCTCATATTTTATGCCACAAATCCATTATTCCCAGTGTACAGATGAGGAAACTGAGGCTTAGAGAAGTTATTCAAACTGCCTATGGTCACTGGATTCAATCCTAGACCCAGGATTCAATCTCTGATTTCATTATGCCTTGGGGTCTACAAGTCCACATTTTTGACATAATTCTGGCATTCAAGTTAGCCTCTCAGTCAATGAATGTGGCAGTGCTTGATTTCTGTACAACACATCGCTGATTTGAGTACCAAGATCCAGTTAAAATGCAAATGAGTTTTCTGGCTGTAGCAGTATTTCATGCCAAAATACCAAACCTTTAAATACTTTTCCATCAATTCTACAAATATCTGCACACACCACCCCCTTTTATAAAATGCAAAACTGCCTGGCTAAAGTGCCTAGCATGCTAAGTCGCTTCAGTTGTGTCTGACTCTTTGCGATCCCATGGACTGTAGCCCACCAGGCTCTTCTGTCCATAGGATTTTTCAGGCAAGAACACTGGAGTGGGTTGTCATTTCCTCCTCCAGGGGATCTTCCGGACCCAAGGATCAAACCCACATGTCTTACGTCTCCAGAATTGGCAGGCGGGTTCTTTACCACTAGCGCCACTTGGGAAGCCCCAAAAGTGAAGGATCTGCTGTTTTTTGAGGCTCGAACTCAGGATCTTCAGGTTATGAGACTGATGTGCTGCCTACTGTGCTAAGAGGGAAGATTTAGGTAAAGTGCCTGACCTAAATGCATTTGCACAAATACTAAATATGCTGCTGGGATGGTGTGGTGGCAGCTTATTTGGTGAGGCCAAATCTGCCTCAGTTTTACATCTTTAAATACTAAATATTCAAATTAGGAAGGCAGACTGGAATATTCTGAGTCTACCTCCTTATTCCTCCATTTACTAACTGTACTTTTACACCCTGAATTTTGATTTTGCTTTTGTAAATGCATGGTACATGTTAACCTACCTTATTTAATCTGTGGATTAGAGAGCAAACACAAATGCCTCTAATGTAATAGGTAGATAATTAACATTCGCTCTCCTCCACTTCTGTCACCCCCATAAGTTGTATCTACAGAGAAAAGAAGGGGATACTACTGGAAAGGCTGGTTCATCCTGGCACGTGGTGAGTGAGGAAAAAGCCTTTACTTGCCCTGTGCCACGCTTAGTCTCCATGTAAATATCTGATGGAAAATCTTCCACTTCTCCAGCGTGGCGGCACACATGGAGGTGTTAAGGTTCACAAAGACCTCTTGCTTGGTAAAAAAAATATCGCAAAACACAGAGAGCCCGCCGCCTCTGGGTGCTAGTCCAGGGGTTTGGGCAGATGGCTCATCAGCAGCAGGGACCTACCTCTGGTGTTTGGTTGGGGCCCAGGGAAAATTCTGGGCCTCGCTCAGTGTTCAGCAGGTCTGGTTCAAGAACCTGTGCCATGGAACTATCACATGTGCTTATTTTCCCAGCTGCCTCCTGTAAAGAAAAGAATCAGGTTCAGAAAAGTTCCTGCCCTGAAGCCTTACAAGTCCTTTCTGCACCTGCTCAGTTTACAAGTCACCTGCTTACAAAAATGTCTAGACTAGTCAGGTACATTGAGAAAAAAAAAGTCTGCTCATTAGGGGAAAAAAATCAACTTCTTCAAGTTTATCTTTATTTGAAGACTTAAATCTCCAAAGCTTTGTGGTTAATGAGGAACACATAAGAAATCCAAAGAATTGGGTATTTAAATGAATTATTATGAGAACTAAACTTAAATAAGATTATGTGATAAAAGTCCTATTTCCAATAATGGAGGAAAGATGAAACTTTAAAATTTGGGAACAACTATCTTATCCAGGCACTTCAGGAAAAACATAACCAAATCTCGGTCTCACTGCTAACAATGAATTCCAATTGTATCTAATATTTAAATGTAAAGGATACACCATAAAAATTATTGAAGGAAATATGAGCGAATCTGTTTCCGTTCTAAGAGTGGGAAGGGACTTTTAAAGCTTGACAATAAAGGGAAAAAATGTTAGTATTAACAACCTAAATAACATGTGCCACAAAAAGACATCATAATCTACGTTAAAAGAGAAATAACAGATTGAGATGACATCTTCCAAACTGTTAACATCTTTAATGTATTAATTAGTTTTACAAATAAATAAGGACAACATCAACTTCTATGTAGAAAATGACAAGTGGCCTGGATACATGATTCATAAAAAAAGAACATGAAAGCCAATTCATACCTGAAGTGATAGTCAACATCCTTAGAATATATGCAATTTAATCCACTGGCTATGTTTAACTAAGGTTGAAAATATCCAATATTAACTTGGGGTCAGAAAAGAGGCATTTCCATGCATTCTGGTAGAAATAAAATTATTGTCTTTCTAGAGGACAGTTTAATGATGTATGTCACATTTTAAATGGATGTACACTTTGATCCACTTGCTAGGTTAATCAAGGTTAAACAATGGGAAAATGAAACTTACACAAAAGACCAGTGTGGTGGGAAAAGTATGCATATTGTAATCAACCAATCTTGACCGCTGTACTTACAAGCTGCGTGATATTGGACAAATTAACCTGGACTCTCTGAGCCTCACCTGCTTCATCTTTAAAGTGGCAACACAACCCACTCACTCATTCCTGTGATTAGTAAACAAGATGACACATACAAAGCACCTAGTCATTCCTAAGAGCACCATGTACTGAAGACAGTAACTGCTATTAGAAAGGTATGAACCAAGAACTAAAGGTAAAGCTTAGATAAAAGTGGGAACGTAAGCTGGGATCATGCAAAGTCTGGAATGCCAGGCTAAGAACACTGCATTTTATTCAGTAGAAATCAGAATCTAGGAAAGACTTGAATTTAACATGAACTGCTTTAGGAAGATCCATCAGTTAAGTATAAGATGTATAAATGATTGGAGGCTACAAGTCCACTTAGAAGACTCCTCTCAAAGTCTAGGGAAGAAGTTAATAATCGCCTGGAATAGGATAATGACAAAAATAATGGGAGAAGAAGGATGTAAAGACTGAATGGACATCACTTGAGCAGTAGCCATAAAAGGCCAGACAAATGAGGTGCCTGAAATGACTCTGAAGTCTGTCTCAGACACTGATAAGAGAGTTGTATCACTAACAGACACTGAGAGATTACGAGGCAGGGTAAGCTTTGAAGAAAAGTTGGTAAATGGTTTTGAGAAAACACATTCAAAAAGAGAAATGTATTTGGATGGTAGAAATGTGGAACAGATTTACAGGAAAAATCAAGACCAGAGATTTAATTTGGGAATCTGTGGCATAGAGGTGACTACAAAACTTATGAGAGGAGAAACTGCCATGAGACAAAACAGAAAAGAAAGAAGGTGGTAAACCACTGGGGGAAATGCCCACTATGACAGAGATGGGTAAAGAGAAGGAGCTGGAAGAGGGGCTGCAGACAGATGAGACGAGAACGTATAGAATTAATAAAGCCAGAGGAACGCTGCATTTCAAGAAGGAAGAGGTTGCTACTGCTAGAGGTCAAGAAGGATCAGGACTAATAAAAGGGCACTTCAACATGCAAAAAACAAATATCATGGCATCCAGTCCCATCACTTCATGGCAAATAGATGGGAAAACAATGGAAACAGTGATAGACTTTATTTTCTTGGGCTCCAAAATCACTGCAGATGGTAACTGCAGCCAAGAAATTCAAAGATGCTTGCTCCTTGGAAGAAAAGCTAAGACCAACCTAGATAGCATATTAAAAAGCAGAGATATTACTTTGACAACAAAGATCCATCTAGTCAAAGCTATGGTTTTTCCAATAGTCATGTATGGATGTGAAAGTTGGACCATAAAGAAAATTGAGCGCTGAAGAATTGATGCTTTTGAACTGTGGTGTTGGAGAAAACTCTTGCGAGTTCCTTGGACACCAAGGGGATCAAACCAGTTAATCCTAAAGGAAATCAACTCTTTAACACTCATTGGAAGGCCTGATGCTGAAGCTGAAACTTCAATACTTTGGTCACCTGATACAAACTGACTCATTGGAAAAGACCCTGAAGCTGGGAAAGACTGAAGGCAGGAGAAGGGGACGACAGAGGATGAGATGGTTGGATGGCATCACCGACTCGGAGGACATGAGTTTGAGCAAGCTCCAGGATTTGGTAATGGACAGGGAAGCCTGGTGTACTGCAGTCCATGGGGTCACACAGAGTTGAACACAACTGAGTGACTGAACTGAAAATTAATATCCAGAAGTCAATGGCAGTATAAATATAGCAAGGGGCAAAATCTCGATTACAAATGGAGCCAAGAAAGAGGAGCACCAACTAAAGACATTTAGCCATAAATGAAAGAGGAAGCACCATGAAATTGATCTGGAAAGCAGGATCAAGAAATTCAACACATTAAAGTAGCATATTGAGGGCTTTCCAGGTGGCTGAGTGGTAAAGAGTCAACTCGCCAATGTAGGAGACACAGGTTTGACCCCCAATTTAGGAAGATCCCACAAGCTGCGGAGCAACTAAGCCCATACACCACAATTATTGAGCCCGTGCTGTGGAGCCCGCAAGCTGCAACTACTGACGGGTGCCCAGAGCCTGTGCTCTCCAACAAGAGAAGCCAGGGCACCACTAACAGAGAGCGGCCCCTGCTCCATGCAAGTAGAGAAAAGCCTGGGTAGCAAGGAAGACCTAGCACAGCCAAAAAGAAACAAACAAATTACAAAGTAGCATAATCAGCCCAGTACAGGACATCAAAATGTAGAAGATAAAGTTCCTGCTTCTTATGAAACTGTGTCAGATCGATGTATAAAACTGTGATAAATTATAATAACTGAGGTTCAGAATGCTATGGGAAAACAAAGGGAAAGAACAGGGGGATTCTTGGAGGCAGTGGGAGTTGAAAAGTGACTTTATGGATGAGCAGGAAGGAAGTCCTTAGGCAGATATGGAGAGAAGGGTACCCGTGGAGGCAGAGCAGTTCTAAAGAGATGGTCTGGGCTTTGGGAGGGATAGGGCAATGAGGGAAGGAACTTGTTAGGGAAGGGAAATCTGAACACTTCTGAGGTAGAGAGGAAAGGACATGACCAAGAAGCAGAGATCGAAGATGCTGGCATAAGTGTTCCCATGCCAACTATCAAAGAAAGGACTGGCCTGGGAGCTGGGTAGGGTCAGCCCCAGTCAGGAGGCAGGTAAGGGGGGAAGTGTGGATCATAATGATGCAGAGATCCTTTAGAAGCAAGGGAAAAACGTCGTCTTCATATCAGCATGAAATGATTTTCTAATGTGAGGGCATTTGCCCTCTATTTTGAGAGACTGAAGAAGTTTATAAGTTCACAAGGAGCAAAAAGTTGTTATTCATTCATATCTGACTCTTAGTGACATGACATTCACTCATGTCACTAAGTCCTGTCTGACTCTTAGTGACCCCATGGCCTGCAGCATACCAGACTTCTCTGTCCTCCAATATTTTCTAGTTTGCTCAAATTCATGTCCATTGAGTTGGTGATGCTATCTAACCATCTCACCCTCTGCTGCTCCCTTCTCTTTTTGCCTTTAATCTTTCCCAGCATCAGGGTCTTTTCCATTAAGTCAGCTCTTTGCATGGCCAAAGTATTCAGCTTTGGCTGCAGTCTTTCCAATAAATATTCAGGATTGATTTCCTTTAGCATTGATTGATTTGATCTCCTTGCTGTCCAAAGGACTCTCTTCAAGAATTTTCTCCAGCCCCACGATTAGAAAGCATCAGTTCTTTGATGCTCAGCCTTTACAGTCCAACTCTCATATCTATACACAACAACTGGAAAAACCATAGCTTTGACTATAAGAACCTTTTGTCAGCAAAGTGATGTCTCTGCTTTTAAATATTCTGTCTAGGTTTGTCAAAGCTTCCTTCCAAAGAGCAAGCACATTTGAATTTCATGGTTGTAGTCACCACCTGCAGTGATTTTGGAACCCACGAAAATAAAATCTGTCACTGCTTCTACTTTATCCTCTTCTACTTGCCATGAATTGATGGGATCGATACCAAGATCTTAATTTTTCGCATGTTGAGTTTCAAGCCAGCTTTTTCACTCTCCTCTTTCATCCTCAACAAGAGGCTCTTTAGTTCCTCTTCACTCTCTGTCATTAGGGTAATGTCATCTCCATATATGAGGTTGTTGGTATTTCTCCCAGCAATCTTGATTCCAGCTTGTGATTACCCAGTACATCTCACATGATGTACTCTGCATATAAGTTAAATAAGCAGTATAACAATATACAGCCCTGACATACTCTTTTCCCAATTTTTTAAACCAGTCCATTGTTCCATGTCCAGTTTTAACTGTTGCTACTTGACCTGCATACAGATTTCTTAGGAGACAGGTAAGGTCTGGTACTTGCATCTCTTTAAGAATTTTCCACAGTTTGTTGTGATCCACACAATCAAAGCCTTCAGCGTAGTCAATGAAGCAGAAGCAGGAGCAAAAAGACTTATTTCATTAGTTTATCTTCCACACTACTTTGTTCAAAAAGAGAACTCTCACCCTCAACTGCTCCCCCAAAAAGAGGCATGTTAAATGCTTTAACCACATTGGTCAACCTTTTAGCTGCTCCTTTAACTGTTTTTGTTTTTTTTTTTTTCAGTTTGGATTTTCACTTAGGGAGTTTTCCTCAGGTAAATACTTACAGGCTTCCCTAGTGGCTCAGTGGTAAAGAATCCACCTGCCAATACAGGAGACGTGGGTTTGATCCCTGGATCAGAAGACTCCCTGGAGAAGAAATGGCAACCCACTCCAGTACTCTTGCCTGGAAAATCCCATGAAGAGGAGCCTAGTGGGCTACAGTCCATGGGGTCGCAAGAGTCGGACATGACTTAGGGACTCAGCAACAACATTATCACTGAGCGCACAAAAGAAACGCAACTAATACTTGGCTGCCTTTGCTTTGTCCAGAGGTAGCGGTAAGAAGTTTAAAAATTTTCAACCCACATAGATTCCCTCCTGAAACATTCTTTCAAACAAGAAACTCTTTGCTTTGACTTGCTATCCCTGCCCATCCCCACCCCCAAGAAATGTGACCTGCACAGCATTACCTGAATGATTGTTCCAGAGGATGAGGATGCCCTGTCCTCCTCCACGTCCTTGTCATGTTTCCAGAGTAAAGACAGGAACCCGGAAGACGGCTCTGCTTTCTTATCTCCACTCTAACACAGCAATCAATTGATTAGCAGAGGGAGGTGATTTCCTACCATCATAACAGCATCCTCCTTATATCTTTTATGTAATACTCAGCTTACCAGGCAGTATAACTGCAGTCCTTAATTCCACCCTCTCCTCCCCTTCCCCCACTATTTATCATTGATTTCTTTGGCTAACTACATCACAGGAGTCCAAATGTGGTAGCTCTTCCTAAAGCCAAAAAAATATTCTTAAAGTTGGCAGTCAGTTCATGTCCTACAAAGGGGACCTTTAAAACAGCACTTTAGGAATTTCATCTGCCTTGGTAAATGTAATCTCAAAGGCTCTTTAACAACATGTATTTTTTTGACTGGTGTCAAAGACAAACAATGATTATAAACATATCAGCTCAGAGGCAAATACAGGTCTCAAATTAGAATCATACTGAAATGCACTCTTATTTTGGCTCCAGCACCTCTTTCATTTTCAAAATTTTCTCTGCTATGAAGAGGTAGAATCAGATCACAAAGCTGTCTGCGGGTCACTCCTCATCCGACCACTCAGCCCCACGTGTCCCAGTGATATGGTGAAGGACTACAGGCTATTCCGTGTGACCATGGAGCTACTGAGCAATCTATAAAATGAGCAGGAAGAATGTCTGCTCGTTACGTAGGAGACATTAAAAACCGTCAATTGCTGCAATTTTCTTCCCTTTGGCTCAGACCCATTACTGCTTTAGTTCTTAAAGTATGAAATGGAAATTGATATAATGAGGAAACTGGTAAAGGTCTCATTCAACCCGTTCTGATAGGAGTAGTAACATAGTAGGGTTAGTTGCCAACACCGTTCTCCGTGTCCTTGGCAGTGCTGTCTGACTGCAAAAGTAATTCAAATATGGAAAGATAAAGCCACCAGGAGTGCCAGCCAAACAGCAAACTCTCAAAACTTCAGAGAAAGTACTCAGAACTCAGGATATGACAAAGAACTTCATCTTCTCCCTTCTGCCAACAAGTGTGTCTGAATTACATTTATCCCACTCCGGCCTGAAGTAGGTTTATATGCACTTAAACATTAATAACATAAGATAACTACTTCAACCACCCTTACAAAATACTGGCATCGAATTTGAAAAATCCTTATGTTTCCATTCATTTTAAGATCTTCTCATTGACCTTTTAGAGATTACGCTTCTACCAAACTTGAACGAGAAAATCATTTTCCTTACTTCACTCTTCAGAGAGCTCTCTTCTGCCTCTTCCTCGAGTGCTGGCAGGAAGGACATGGAACTCGTTCTGTTCAACTGAAAGGCACAGTACAAAGACTTTCAGCCGGGTTGCTGTTCAACTTCATCAGGATCCCGGCCCGGCTGCTTTTTTATGTAGCTAATTTTTTACTCTCTTTATCCAGGATGCCCACCCACACAAGTAGCCTCTGGGTTTAGCAACTCTCAACTCATCCAGCCAAATATCATGACTCGGTCAAATCTTAGATCCCTTTCATTTGCATTGCCTTCTGTGGCCCCTCATCAAACAATTCAAGAATGCGATTCACTGATGTAGATTCAAAGTGGGCTTTGAGAGGTGCTGGGCCCATTTCTGAGTTTGAAATGGGCTCACAGTTTGGTAGGAAGACACTTCAAAGGGTGGCTGCCACCCACCTATCCATAGGATTTCATAAGCACCCCCCCTTAAGTAACTTGGGCATAAGAATTCTGGATCGAGTCCAGCACAGACACACCCTGAGAATTAATATTCACTCGTGAATAATCTCAGGCAGAGTATTTCCTCGTGAAGAAATTCCTTTTCTATAGGCCATAAATATAGAGGCCGCAGGTTTTCCAGATGAAAAATACTACCAATTTAAAGCTCTTGAGGAATGTGGGACCATTGTTAACTACAGCCATACCCACCTTCCACTCAGAAGCATCCTTCTCAGCCCCTGTATTCTCCTCGGATGCCCCGACTGACAGCACTTCCTGTTCTAATTCTTGCTGTTTTTGCTGTAAATGCTGGTGAAGATTTAGTATGGCAGCCTTCAAGTCCACCACCAGGTCTTCTTTCTTCTGGTTCAAGCTCAGAATCTGCTTTTCCATACCTTCGATTTCTCCCTATGCAGAAAGAATGTTTGCATTGGTTTGGGACATCTGATGCCTTTGCCACAGGAGCCTGCTGCATTTGGTGCAAGGGCTGAAGTTTTTTCTACGCTGTGGGCTTGCACAGCCAGGAACTAGTCCCTGGTATGGCATAGTTCCCTTCCCTCTGGTTGTGTTTCTAAATGGTCCAGGGAGGGTTTATGATCCCCCTTATAGGATGCTTTAGCCTCACCTGACACCCTGTTAATCAATCGCTGGGGGTCAAATGGTGGCTCAGAAATCTGTAACAAGCCCCATGGGTGACTGTGGAGTACAGCCAGGGTTGCCTCACCTCAGTAGCCATAGGATTGATCGGCCAGAATCCACAGGGGTAAAGAACCACACTTTAACAAACTTCCAGAAGATTTGTATGCAGACTAACATTTGGGAACCACTGAGAGAAAACAAGGCTAGAAATCTCACACTTTTATTGTCACTTTTGAAGCCTTCTTTAGTTTTCCTAAATTTATTTCCTTTTTTTCTTACAGCCAAAGCTTCCTACCATATGGGAATAAATAAGCAAATAAAGGTGCTGTGAAGTGTAATTTGTTACAGGAATGATGAAGAAATAATTCCAAGCTTTATAAGGTTAAAAAATTTGTGTGACTGATATGTGGGAATAAAATGTCATACATGGGCAGTAAAAGTGCAGATGCCCACTGTCTGTCCAGGAGGATTACAGAGTCATAGAATCCTGGATTTGGAGGGAACGTCAGGCGTTGTCTTGTTTGACATCCTCCTCTCCAGTACTCTGAAAGGCATCATTCAAAGCCTGAGCTGTATCAGAAGACAGACCTGCTCCTTTTTAGCAGAACTTCAGGTACTGAAATTTTGTCCCTAACGTATTCTTTAAACCCTGTGTTCATTCATTCCTTTTTTCCTTATTTCTTCTTTCAGTCCATCTATCCTAGAGACATTGATAGAATCATCTTTTTTTTTTTTTTTTTTTTTTAGAGACAGAGAAACTCCACCTATGAGTGAAAGTTCTGAAGTCCAGAGAAAGAAGGTGATCCTTCCAGAGCTGCAGCCAGCGACAGAGCGCAGACCTGGACTTCTGACACCCAGCCCCCATGACTCCAGTGCTACCGCACACATTCTGACACCATACCCCTATTCTGTTTGAAATGAACCTTCTTGTGATTGCTTTGGGAAATAATTCAATCTGAGTTAGCTGTGGTGTGCGTCCCTTTTCCATAAGCACTAAACTTCAGAGCTACAGTGCCCCCCAACAGACATAACATTATAGCCATTAGAACAGCACTTAGAGAAACAGACCAGTCTCCAGAGCCACTGGAATTATGGAGGCAGAGAAGGGCACAAAGCTGCCATTCTCAAAGCAGTATTTGCAAACCCCAGGAGGTCTGCACTGTATGAGGTCAAGATCATTTTCATAATAATACCAAAATGTTACTGGCCTTTCTCACTGTGTTGACATTTTTCACTGTGTGATGTAGTAAAAGCAATGGTGGGGAAAACTCCTGAAGTCTGGTAGGAACCAAGGCAGAAACATCAACTGTATTAGCATTACTAGATGCTTCATATCTAGTAATTTAGGATCATACTAAATTTAGTAATTTAGTATCATGAATTTAACTGCAAAAAAAGCCAACTTCAGTTAAGAATATCCTTGATAAAGAACATGTATTTTTAATATTCTGTTTGACAAAGTGCGAAGCCTGCATAAAGCACTTCTGCTGTATACCAAAGTTTAATGGTTGAGGAAAAGCACTCATGTGATTAAGTTTCAAGCTGACCTATCCATTTTTTTCCCCATAGAATACTATTTTTACTTGAAAAAAAAGACAGTTGTTAAACTATACATACATATGTACATAATACACAGATTTTTCTGAAGAGGTAACATCTGTAGATGTTAATAAATGTGAATTCTTTAATATTGGCTACTGAGATGTGTCATCATTTGGAGGATCTACATAACAAGTCAGATAAGTGTTTTCCAAATGATCAAGCATGATGTTATAAAATCATGCATGGTTGGAGATCCATTCCAAGTATAAGACAGACTGATGGATTTTAATGCAAGAGTATGAAAGTTCACTGACATGGCTCCAAATTCCATTTAACAATGAACCTGTGAGTAATGCTACTTGTCAGAGTTTAGTGTCATTTCAAAGGATGTCCAAAATTATTCAAAAGCATTATTAAAATATTTCTCTTCCATGTATGTGTCTTTGAGAGGTTGGAAATCTTTATGTGCTTCACACAAAACTATATACCTCAAAAGATTGAATGCAGAACCAGGTGAGAACCTAGCTGTCTCCTAGAAAGCCAGATCCTCATGAGATTTGCAAAAATGCAAAACAATGTCACTCTTCTCACTATATTTTTTCCCTGTAAAATATAATTTCCATTAATATTTAATGGGTTTACTATCACTATTTTAAAATAACAGATATATTTACATTTCTGAACTTTAATATACATGAAAGCTCTTTGGAGTTCTTGAATTTTTTAATGTAAAGGGAAATATGACACTGTTCTAATACTGAATCACTAACACATTGAGTCTGCCTTATTGAGTCCACCACTTAATAGCTTGTGTCATCTTAGACTCCCTCATACTTCACTTTAGATATTAAAGAATTTGACCTATGACTCACAGAAAGAATACCACAGCAACTGCTTGCCAACACCAACTTGATGGCAATAGAGAGTTAACATGCAAACCATTGTAACTGGGCCCGTAGGACATTGTTAATTATGGCATATGGTGAGACTGCTTAGTATATGGAACTCTTTATTACAACATCATTCAGTCTTTACCTCTAAAGCCCAGCCTGCATGACCCCTATGTCAGAATGCTAGCTGGGAAGTCAGGTTGTCCAATACCGTGTGTAACATCAGCTTCTTTGGTACCAGCCAAAATGCACCAAGTTGAGGCTAAAGATACTTGAAGAGACTTTCATTATGATAATTATATAATAGCCTATTTAATGAAATAGGCATAGAAAGTAATCATATACATAAAATACCTTCAATTGAAAGAGATAAGTAGGAAATACACCAGATCATCAAAAAGGTTTCTAGATATCAACAGCTTAGAAAGTGAATGAACTGCTGGACAAATGAATGAGACAGATGAAATGAAAGAAACATACCTGTACTTGTGACAGGTTGGCAGCTTGGTCTGTTGACATATGTTCATGGGAGAATTCAGCTGGATAATTATTTAAGATCTGCTTCAATTTTTCCATTTCTTCATTGCATTCATTTGTCTGTTTTATGGCTATCTATAAAATAAATCCCCCAAAAGAATCTGTTACAATCCAATGACTAGACCAATGGGTTCCTTTCAATGTCTAACCCTGTTCTAAACTCCAATCAATTCTATCAAATACACAACTACACAGTTTTTAATAGGGAATGGTAGTCTCAACATAGAGGACAACATATGCAAAGCTGGCACCTGACCGACTTGCTCTACTAGATGCCAGAGCACCTTGGGCAATGCTGGGAGTGGAATCAGACATACATTTGCTCTTAAGTTGTCCCAGTGTAATGGGCTTATTCTGGGACGCATTTGATAGCATATAAACAAAGAGGCTAAGTTTTATGAAATTACTGATAGTCACGTAAGACATTTAATACATATTCCTTGTCATATTTCTACACAAAGAGGTGACAATCCTAACTGAGAATGGAAAGGGCAAGTGATTTGAGAAATGATAGATTTCCCTGGTACAGACTCATCCTCACCTGGTACTCTTTGGGATCTGTGAGGTATATTTTGTGGTAAGAGGTTGAGGCTTGAGAGTTTGAAGAATAAGGCAGACCAGAACAATATCTGGAATCTGGTGTTAAGAGCTTGAACCTACCAGTGTGCTAAATGATACAATCAAAGTGTGATGAAAGTCAAAGAAATGGACTTCAAAAGAAGATCTGGATATTTCCTTGGTATGCTTCACAATGAAACCAAATGCCTTTTGAAACTACAAAGTTTCTGGTCGACACAGAATTCTTCCTTATATTTTCTTTAACATTTAACTATAATTTTAGCCACAGGCTGGAAATGAATAACTATGTTCACTGCACACACCTGTTTCCCAGCCCTCAGTAATGAGCTGCATCCCATTACTCCCCCCAAAAGTAATTTGTCTTATTTTCTACAATGAGAGCACTTACAACAATATCTAACTAGAAATTAAAAGAAATGCACCATATTCTATGATTTGCATTACTATCAGATTACTTAGCTTTGAAATACCTGAGATGATATCTGATTTCCACTAACACAATAAGATGGAAAATTTTAGCAGCACAGCTTGATATCTAACTTGGTACAAAACCTAATTTCCTCTTCTATTTCCCCCTTTCATCTTGTGAAGGAGTCATTTTAAAGCATAGTCAGGACTGTTATTTTCTTTTTCTAACCAAGAGACCAATAAAACACAAAAAGATGAAAAACAGATCAAACTTTCTATCGTTGCTTTTTGTTTTCTCTTTATATTATTAAAAAAAATAGTACATTGAGTGCCAGATCTTTTTTCTCCCTGTGGGTGTTAGGAAATAACGTCAACAGATTAGTAGCTAGGCAGAGAGACTGTGAGCTAAGACTCAAACCAGAGATACAATATCCTCAAATCTTAGGAGAACAGAGTGACCACCAAATGTGAATGAAACTGAAGAGGGAGAAGGAGATAGCAGTTTTCTTCCTATAACTAGGGTATGAGTGGGAAGGAGGAAAAATAACTTTTTCTCCTACCCTGACCCCCTAATCAAGAACAGTAGGCAGAATGTGGGAGTCTACTAAGAGGGTTGAAAAGTCCATGGCTGTTTCAGGAACTTTCTTTCCCTATAGGAGTGGTTGTTGATCTAGATTGTGTGTTTGGAACACAAACCAAAGTAAAATGCAATTTTTATCTATTCTTTGGCTTGAGATCAATCAAAATGTAAGAATAAAAAGAAAGCCCTCAGGGAGAGGCTAGAAGATGCCATCAGTTAGAAAGAAGAGACTCTAATATGAAGAATAATACTAGGAGGCTAGAAACCCCAATTTTTGTCTTATTCATACATAAATTAATCCTAACACATGTTAACTCTGGTATTTTATCAAATCACCTAACCTTTGGACACTAGTTTCCTAACGTGTAAAAATAAAATGGCAAAGTGCCTACTTGACCTGCATCATGTTGGTAATAAAATGAAATGATTAAAAGGAAAGCAACTGAGATGTATAGAGAGATTATTGTTGGGTCTGTTGGCCTCATGTGACTGCAAATGCACTATGCAGGTTGAATCTTTTCCCATAGCATTTTACCCACGTAGATCTTCAATTATTAAAGAATGGAATGAAACAGACCATAACTATGCTTCAATGTCTTCAACCAGAACAAGGGTAAGAGCTAAGAAAAAATCATGTTAGCTCCATTTGAACAATAAAATGCTCTCTTATATCAATGCTGGCTCCTGGATAATAATACTGGAAGAGACCAAAAAGAATCAACACAGGCAGTGTCCGACTGTCATGGGAATTTGATCTACCCAAGCTTTAAAACTGAAAACAAAACCAGCTTTTGCTGAATATTTTCATCCAACAGGCCGGCTGTCATCACAAGCCACTCACCTTTAACAACTCATTTTGCTCCTGAGTCATGTTTTCCAACAGTTTTATGTCTTGTAAAAGCCGATTTGTCCGCTCAAACACAGGCAGAGGCTTCATTCCTGTCTGGGGTAACCTCAGTTCCACTTGGTAAGACACGATTTCAGCAATGGTTTTCTTCATGGGACGTATATTTTCCAATATCACCTTAGATAAACATGGTACACAAGTGGGGGACAAAAAGGCCACTCTTAAGTCGATTAAATATTAAACTTCTGTCTTTACAGTTTTGAAACAGTTTCTTAGCTCAGGTTGAAAAGAACTAATATTACTTGTGATCTGGTAGTTAGGGGGTCTCCGGAAAGAATGTGGGGGGCAAAAGTGCCCTCCAGCACAACATGACGCATTTGGACAGCCTTTCTTCCTTCTCCCCTCCCACCTCTGTCCGTAGAACCATTGTTTCGCTTTCTGTGTTGTTGCCAGGCAGTGAGCCACGTAAGGTAGGTACTGCCCTCTTACTAACTCTCACAGCAACTGCACCCAGCACAGGGCTTCCCACTAACAGACCCTCAAAACATGCTTACTGCACTGAAGGGATATCTATCCTGTCAAATTTCTTAAGTCTCAAAAGTATACTTCTACTTCATTCTAATGACATCCTGTCCATAGAAATCTGGATTTACATAGTGAATAAATTATAAGACAGTATTCACTTTACTAAGCATTTCATATACATTATTTCCTCTAATCTTCATAACTGTCCTAGGAGGCAGAGATCAAAACACGTAAGGAAATTGGGTTCATAGAAGTTAGAAGACCCACATGAGGGCACATCACAAAGAGGCAGGGTTGGGATTAGAACCCAGGGCTGCTTGAGCCCAAAGTCCACGCTCTTAACTGATAGGCTGAGGGGGAACCAACATCTGCCTGCTGTTCAGTATGTCCCAGCTTCTGTGCTAGAGGCTCTGTATATGTTATAATTGTCCAACATAATCACTGCATTACCACCGCATAGTCATGAAAGCAAATCCAAGAAATATTAACCAATCGTGTAAAGGCACAGAGGCAGAGCAGCTGAGGCTGGAACCCAGTTCTCCTGACTCAGAGGCATAAGCTCCTAGACTATTAAACACTTAGGTTTGACTTGAAGGAAAAACTGCCAAACCTTGAAGTTTTAGGAAGAAATTAATTGAAAAAATAACTTATAGGAAAATGATCTTTATACAGAGACCACTATGAATAGGATTTAAAACATGATGCTGCTAAGTCACTTCAGTCGTGTCCAACTCTGTGCGACCCCATAGACGGCCTCCTACCAGGCTCCTCTGTCCCTGGGATTCTCCAGGCAAGAACACTGGAGTGGGTTGCCATTTCCCCCTCCAATGCATAAAAGTGAAAAGTGAAAGTGAAGTCGCTCAGTCGTGTCCAACTCTTAGCGACCTCATGGACTGCAGCCTACCAGGCTCCTCCGTCCATGGGATTTTCCAGGCAAGAGTACTGGAGTGGGGTGCCATTGCCTTATAGTCATTCTCAACTTGATCTTGCTCTTACTTTAAATCACATATTATTACATATTTTTAAATAAGCATAATAAGTACTAAGAGAAAAGATTTTTAAACAGATCTATGCTTACCTCTCCATGCTTAAGATGTTCTTCAGGTGAAAAATCAAATATTTCTTTGGATAACAGGATAGCTTTGATTTTTGAAACTTTCTTCTCCATTGATTTTACTTCTGTTTCAATGGCAACCACATCCTAGAATTTCATAAACAAAATAACACACTCACGCAGCATATTATATGTTAATCATCTTTATAAAACACAATTTGTTGCCATTTATTTTCACGTTTAACCAAAACATGTTTGCCACTTGTATCTCTTAAAAACTAACCAAGTGCTTCACAGATAATGTAGATTGTTTTCAATAAAAATGCTGTTCTGTTAGTAATGGCATGTAACAGTACAAAGCACTGCATATAGTTGCTGGGTTAAAGATCCTCGAGAGGCCAATATTTAATTATTTATGCTATGAGAACAAAAGCAGAATGCATCTGAAACAATTTTAAGTAAATTGTCAATTATGTGCAAACTCTTTAGATTTATCTTTGGAATGTGCTCAAACACTTGAATACAAGTGGGTCTAATGTTGAAAAAAAATTCTTACTACTCTAAGTAGAATGATACAGTCACCCTTGGGAAGCAAACACACAAGGAGCTAGAAAACTGACAGATTTTCTTGCCAATTCCCTAACAAACTGTTGTCATGTGCAGCATCATTAAATTACCTTATAACCTACTCAGGTTAACATAAACAATAGATCATTTGTCCAGTGGCTATTCTCCCGTCAACTTCAACCTCTAGAACATGGCCGAAACATTAAAGTAAAAACGCTGCAATTTTTGCTATCAAACCCCCATATTTAAGAATATGTGCTATAAAACCTGCATTTTAAAGTCCACTCACACTGTAAGAAGGCCTTCAGATCTCTAGAGCTTAATGCAAATAAAGTGCAGCAAAAATAAGGTATGCCTAATAATGAAGGAAATAGAAAAAACTACATAGAAATCGACAAAGGGTTTCAAATTATAGCAATTTAGAGCCATTCAATACAGGACAAACATAACTCTACAAGCAAATGAAGCAGTAATTATAGTAATTTATAGTGATGTCTTCATATTATGAGAAGTTCAATCATATTGAAATTATTTTCTGCACCTTACATTTAAGAAAGTATATAAAAGTATATAATGCATTTTATGGTAATTTCTGTGAAAAGTTGTAGACACATTTAACAATTTTGGAATAAGAATATTTAACAAGTATGATGCTCTGAAGTTACTTAAGTGTACTGCAGGGAATGTTACTGAGAAGTAAAAGGTAAATTACTAAGACTAACTGCATCTGCCTTTGCTGTGTGACTCCATCCTTAGATAAATGCCTCACACGTTTCAAGCTAAAATAAATAAAATTATTTAAAAGTCCAGTGGCTCATATACAGCATCCTCTCAAAAAATATTTGCTATAGGTCACGGAAGTCTTGGGAAGCTGTCTGTTTTAACTCCCTCTTTGCTAATCTGTGCTTTAAAATCAATAATATCTCCTCTCTGACAAAGAGAATACACTGAGCATATTTGACCAAGATTCCTCCCTTTTAAAAGACCACTTCTGAACTGAGAATGGGGATATGATTTTTTATTGTAGTTGTACTATAGGGCACAAAGTAAAGTATCATTCAAAAAATAACATAAATAAAAAATATATATCAGATCAATGTGTCTTTATAGGAACTGATTGGCAGCATATGTCTAATTTACTAAATGAAATATAAACTTAAAATAAGAAGTTACATCTTTATAGTGCCGACTTACATCAGCCATTCGCTGAATCTGTGGAAGGCTTTCTATGATTCTTTGTTGTAAAGCTGCTACTTGATGACTTAACTCTTGTATGGACTGTGCTAAGTCATCTGTCTCAAAAATCGCTGACAGGTCTTCGAGATCCGTGAAAACTGAATGTAAAAGAGTGTGCTTCTGTTCTGAATCTTCCAAAGCCATCTAGATAACGGAAAACATGAAAAATGAGAGAGAAACAGCAAGATATTGGAACAAGGTAATCAAAATTTAAAATAGAGAAAATTCTATAACTATGTATGGTGATGGATGTCAACTAGACTTAATGTGAGTGATCATTTTGCAATACATACAAATATTGAATCATTCTATTGGACACCTGAAACTAATAAATGTTTTATGTGAATTATACCTTAATTAAAAAAATTAAATCAGAGAAAATCTGAATTTGTCTCAATATTTCAAACTCCTGTTCATTTCCACTTTTGTGATGAAACACTGGAAAAGACTTTGATGCTGGGAAAGATTGAGGGCAGGAGGAGAAGAGGGTGACAGAGGATGAGATAGTTGGATGGCATCACTGACTCAATGGACATGTGCTTAAGCAAACTCCAGGAGATAGTGAAGGACAGGGAAGCCTAGCAGGGTACAGTTCATGGGGTCACAAAGAGTCGGACACGACTGAGTGACTGCACAACAGTGAAACACTGAACATTGTCTTCAGTGGCGGTAGTAACTATAGACTGTCTACTCCATTTCAGTGGGCTTGCAGCAGCTATCTTACAGCATGTAGCCCTGCTCCTCCACCGTCATTAACAGAATCAGAAACACCTGACCTGTAAGTCCATCCCTCTATAAATTTGGAATTAGGGCCAAGAAAGCCATTCAGTTGGCTGATTTGTAATTTTGGGAACATGGGCTTTGGAGAAATATATAGATGAAGTGGGGATGAGAAATGAAGAGGCAGTTCAGTGGCTTGCCAGTCCTGGTGCCAGCGTCCTCCTTGGCCTTACCACTGACTTCTGTGAGACAACCTTATAGCTTGAAGTCACTTGAATAATTTGATACCAAAGAGTTCTAGCTGATAAAACCAAATAAAAGTGGAAAACATCCATTTTTAAAGTCTCTCAGACATTCTTCCTTGTAATTTTTCTTTTTTTCCTTTTAATAATTACAATCATTAACTTTCAAACTTAAGATATCAAAATATCTCAGCCACCTGTTGGAAATGTTCAACCTGATAATGTTGCCTTCAGATAATTTCATAAAAAATAACTGACATGAGAAAGACCATGCAACTAGAAATCTAGTTATTTCTAGACTAGAATCAAGTCTAAAATTAATAAGGTTACTGACTTCATTCAAAATCCCAGCAGAAGAAAACTTTAAGGAAACCAAAACTAAAACCAATGCTTTTTCCAATAATACTATTTACAATAGCATCAAAAAATACACAGGTATAAATTTAACAATTTACATTAAAGAGAAATTAAAGAAGACCAGAATAAATAGAGAAACATCATGTTCTTAGATAGGAACAGTTAATATGGCTAAGATGTAAATTCTCACCAAACTGATCTAGATTTAATTCAATCCCACTCAAAATTCCAACAGACCTCTGCATAGATACAGAAGCTGATTCTAAAACTTATATAACTTGTATGGAAATGCAAAAGACTCAGATTAGCCAAAACAAATTTGAAAAAGAAGGACTAAGTTGAAGAATTTATGCTCCCTGATTGCAAGACTTACTATAGTAATCAAAGTTGTATCATATTGGTCACATAGATCAATAGAATAAGACGTTCCAGAAACAGACTCACATATATGAGAGGTCATTGATTTTCAACAAAGCACTGAAGTAATTCAAGGGTGAGCCCTTTCAAAATGTGGTGCTAGAACAATTGGCTACCCCCAGAGGAAAAAAAGTGAACTTTAATTCTCACTTCATAACATACTAAGAGTTAAACCTATAAAATTTCTAGAAGATACGAGGAAATCCTAGTGACCTTGGGTTAGAAGAAGATTTCTTAGATACAACACAAAAGAATAATACATAAATGAAAAAATATTTATTAATTAGACCCCATCAAAGTAATAACATTTGATCTCTGAAATATAATATTGAGAGAATGAAAAGACAAGCCACAAACTGGGAAAAAATATTTGTAAATTACATTCCTAATAAAGGACTGGATTTTAGAATACTGTATAAATCACTCTTATAACTCAATAATAAAAAGACAGACAACCCAATTTAAAACTGGGCAATGAAGAAAAACTGAACAGACTTCACAAAGGAAGTGTACAAATGACAAGTATACAAATAAATGCTCAAATAAATTAATCATTAGTCATTAAAGAAATGCCATTTAAATCACAATGAGATACCACTACATGTCACTAGAGTAAAATGTAAAAGATAATATCAAGTTCTGAAAAAAATACAGGATAATTAATTAGAACTCATATTATTAGTGGGAGTGAAAAATGGTACAGCCATTTTGGAAAATAATTTGCCAGTTTCTGACCTAGCTAAATACTGTAAGAGCCAGCAATCTGTGAAAACACACGTCCACACAAAGATTTGTAAATCATTGTTTTCAGTAGCTTTGCTCATAGGGATTCCCTGGCGGTTTAGGTGGTAAAGACTCTGCCTACAGTGCAGGAGACCTGGGTTCGATCCTTGGATTGGGAAGATCCCCTGGAGAAGGGAATGGCTACCCACTTCAGTATTCTTGTTTGGAGAATCCCCATGGACAGAGGAGCCTGGCAGGCTACAGTTCACAAAGAGTTGGACACACAAGAGTTGGACACAACTGAGCAACTCACACACACACACATGCAGTCCCTACCTCCTGGCACTCATGTCCTTATAATCAGTTCCCTTGATTGTAGGCTGAGCTTATTGATATACTTCTAATAAGATATGGTGGAAATGATGAGCTGTCACTTCCAAGATTAGATTGTAAGAGACCATTTCTGTCTTGGGAGCTCTTCGATATCTTTTAGATTGTTCATGGTGAAGGAAGCCAGCTGCCACACCATGAGGCAGTCTTGCAGAGAGGGTCATCTGTCTGCGAATGGAAGTGGATCTTCTCAGGCCTGCCAACAACCACGTGAATGAACTTGGAAGTGCATCCTCTCTCTTCCTTCACCCAAACTGAGCCTTCAAATGAGACCACACCCTTGGCTGACACCTTGACTGCATTCTCTTAAGAGACCTTGAGCCAGAAGCACTCAGGTAAAGCCATGCCTGAATTCCTGACCCACATGAACTGTGAGATATGAAATGTTTCTTGTTTTAAGCAGATAACTTTAGGAGTAATGAGTTGTACAGCAGTATATGTATGTAGCCCCAAACTTGAAATATCCAACTCTGCTACTCAGGGCTCTCATCCAATCTTTTCCAAATCCTACTTTTGCTGCAGGCTATTAAGGGAAGTACAGGGCTTCCTGGTGGCTCAGTGGTAAAGAATCCACTTGCTTTGCAGGAGACCCGGGTTCAATCCCTGGGTTGCAAAGACCCCTGGAGAAGGAAATGGCAACCCACTCCAGTATTCTTGCTTGGGAAATACCATGGACCGAGGAGCCTGGCAGACTACAGTCCATGGTGTTGCAAGAGTTGGACAGGACTTAGTGACTAAAGGACAACAACATTCTAAAGTAGGACAACTATTTTCAAAACAGGAACAAAGTGAGGTATTCACATGTAACTAGTTATTTGTGACTTATCTCCCATTTAGGGATTTACTAGTATCAGCCTGCACGTGGGTATCAGCCTGCACGTCCCCTTGTCCCTACTTTTCCACCAAATAACCTAAATTCTACTCAGTTCCAGCTCCTAAACAAAGGCCAGCAAAGAAGGGTATCCTGAACAGTTTGAGAGACACTTCCACACTTTTACACTGTGTCAGAAGAAGGCAGTAATAGTTCAGCTGTTTTTGTGTGAGTTCATTCTTGTACAGTTTAAAAAAAAAAAAAAAAAACTCCTAAGGAGAATTTGAGGAAAAAACAAGCATCGTTCCTCTCTTCCGTCTTTGCAAAATTCTTCTTTTTTTTTCCTATTTGCCAATTTTTTTATTTTTATTTTATTTTATTTTTTTACTTTTTTTTTACATTTTATTTATTTTTTATTTTATTTTTAAACTTTACAATATTGTGTTAGTTTTGCCAAATATTGAAATGAATCCGCCAAGTGATTTAGAACAAAAAGATGAAAGACTTTCCCGGCGGTCCAGTGGTTAAGACTCGGAGCTTCCAGGGTAGAGGACATGGGTTCATTCCTCGGTTGGGGAACTAACATCCCACATGCCACTCACGGTGCAGCCAAAAATAAATAAATGATTTGAAATAAAATAAAAGATGGCATGTTTTGGATATGTGGAACATCAACCCAAGAGTTGGGGGCAGCAATTACAGGCAAGGTAAAAAGAAACAAGTAGGTGAAAATGCAATATCCTTACAATTGTTGCCATAGGGAAAAAAGTGTGCCAACAAATCTCAAACACCCAGAGGTCAGCTGTTACTCAGGGACACATTGTGCTACTTAAAAGATATAAAAAAGGAGCTATTTCAGCTTTGAGGTCTGATTACTCTAAAAGCTGTTATAGGATAAACCTTCTCCTAAGAGATTCTTTCTCATGGCTGAATAATACGAGAGAAGGGAAATATCCCTTCACAATAAAGTTTAAGCCAACACTTGGTGTCCAGAAGATTTCTAGCAGTCATGGCCCTGAGTAGGAAAAGACTTTTATTTGTTTTGTCTTTGTAGGTTAGTATGGAAACACAGGGCATCTGTGGAGCACCAGGAAGGAGATAGGAACTTTGGAATCATGGTGTGCTAGTACTGGAAGGAACGACAGATTAGTTTTCTAATGCTATATAACTAATTACCACAAACTTAGCAGCTTAAAATAAAACAAAATTATTATCTCATAGTTTCCATGGCTTATGAGTTCAGGCTTAGGTGGATCCTCAGCTCAGGATGCCACAAGGCTGCAATCAAGGTGCCATCAGAGCATAAGTTTCTCTGCCAAGTTCATTCTGATTGTTGGTAGAATTTAGCTGTAGGACTGAGATTCTAGTTTTCTTGTGAGCTGTTGACTTTTGGAGGCTACCCGCAAAGAGTCGGACATGACTGAGCGACTTCACTTTCACTTTTCACTTTCATGCACTGGAGAAGGAAATGGCAACCCACTCCAGTGTTCTTGCCTGGAGAATCCCAGGGACGGGGGAGCGTGGTGGGCTGGTGTCTATGGGGTCGCACAGAGTCGGACACGACTGAAGTGACTTAGCAGCAAGGGTCTTGGCCTTGGGGTCCTTTCATAGTATGCTATGCTATGCATGCGTGCTCAGTCGTGTCCAACTCTTTGTGACCCTATGGAATGTAGCCCACAAGTCTTCTCTGTCCATGGGATTTTTCAGGCAAGAATACTGGGGTAGGCTGCCATTTCCTCCTCCAGGGGACCTTCCTGACCCAGAGATTAAGCACTTGTCTCGTAAGTCTCCTGCATTGGCAGGTGGGTTCTTTACCACCAGTACCACGTGGGAAGACCTCTCATGGTATGAGGTCTTACTTATTCAATCTAGCAGGAGAATCTTATTCTAGTCTGTTACCAGGGAGTTTTAAAATCATATATCCATGATCAGTCATGTATTCATGGGAGTGACTATCCCATATACATCTCTATATGCTGTAACTTAATCAACAGAGTGACTCTCCCATCACATACTCATACTCCTGCCCACACTCAAGAGAGGGGGATTATTCAGGTCATGTACACCAGGGAACAGGACTATTGGGAGCCGCCTTGGAATTCTACGATCAAAACCATCACCACCATTCAGTGCCACATTCTCACTTTACAAATGGGGAAAACCGTGGCCCAGGGAGGACACAGTGAATTATTCATAAAATCATGACATACTCATGAGGACAGAAAGAACTAGATCCTGGTCTCCAAAACCCCTATCTAGAGCCTGCCACTCTCCCAAACTTCCTTCTGCCATTTGGCATGCTTCAGGATAAGGTTGTATTTTATAGGAAAGACGCGGGGAGGAAAGCATCATGATGGTCAGGCTAAGCCATTAATCATTATATAGATTCTGTGACACCCAGGAAACAGTGAAAGCTCACTCACCTGAAGGGTGCTAGCATGGTGACTCAGTGTCTTTGAAGAGTCATAGTCTGCAGGATCAGCCAGCAAACGACTGGTATTTTCTATCCAAGCCTCAGTACTCTTCAAAAGATCATGATATTCTTCCATCTTAATTGTGGCCTGTGAAAGAGAGGCAGAACCAAACTCAGTCTGATGCCTCCTCCTTGAGTCAAACGATTCTTGAATAAAGAATTGGTTGCTGTGAGTCAGTGGTGTCAGGTCTCACAGGGCTCCACGCCCCACAGCTGGGACACTTGCCCACCCCATCCAGCTTTCAATCCTTCAATCTATAAACTGAATCCTGGCCACAAGTGGGAAGGATTGAAGAAGTTCTATCCCGGCACTACAGGCCTCAGCATGGGTTCCAAGTTAGCTTTGCAACTGGTCTGGTTCCCATTTTATGCTCTATTCTGAAAACTGGGTTTCCACTTGGTTTTCCTGTCCAGGGCCTTGTCCTGCAGCATCCCAGTCCTTCTGAGAGTAGGTTCCTGCCTTGCTCCTGCTAGATCACATGCACAACTCATCCACCATGACCCTTACTTGCAGGGAGGGTGGGGTGTCTTGTTCCCGAATGATGTTCTCTCTCTGGTTCTCTCCAGGGATACTTGAGATTGCCTGCCTCTCTTACCTCTTGAGAAGTCTAATTCTCACCCAGAATCCTTGTGTGCTCTGGCTTATTTTTAAAGTTCTTTTTTTTTTTTTTTTTTGATTGGACCATTTTTAAAGTCCTTATTGAATTTGTTACAATATTCCTTCTGTTTTATATTTTGGTTTTTGGTCACAAGGTATGTGGGATCTTTGCTCCCTGAGCAGAGATCAAACCCACACCCCTTGCACTGGAAGGCAAAGTCTTAACCACTGGACTGCCTGGGAAATCCTATGTGGTCTCACTTTTGGATTCCTGCTTATTATCTCATAGTTTCCATGGAGTATGAGTCCAGGCATAGCTTAGGTGGGTCCTCAGCTCAGGATGCCACAAGGCTGCAATCAAGGCCCCATCTTGAGCTTAGGTGTCTCTTCCAAGTTCATTCTCATTGTTGGTAGAATTTAGTTGTAGGACTGAGATACCAGTTTTGCCAGCTGTGAAATCTTGTCCCCTCGATGACCACTTGAACCTATGGTATGGCTCTAGCCTCAGGTCCTAAAACTGGCAATTCAAGGGAAACCAGCTGCCTCTGAATATGTATTTCTGTTTTAAACCCATCTCACTACCAGCACTGGCTCTGTGTAGCTATAATGTGTTGTTACAGCCATACCTTGTTTAGCTGTGAGGTTCTAGATTCTGCCCTCTGTGATACTTGCTGATACTGCTGGAAAGGAATCATCAATTTATCCATCCATTCTTGAGCTTGTCCTGGGTCCTGTTCAACAAGGTCCTGAACTTCAGAATCCAGCTCATTTAGCTTGGAATGCCAGAGATCAAGCTCATCCCACATTTTCTGGAGATGAAAAGCATAAGTCAGTTCGGATGAAGAATATGTTAATTTCTAAGTTTTCACACAGTGTCTGTACTTGTGTTACCCAAACAATATGGCAGAGACAACACTGCAGTCAAAGTTTTTCACTTATGCCCAGCAACAGCATGTGACCTGAACTGGAAAACACTTTTTCTGAGGTCTCTTAACTTTGCTGCTGCTGCTGCTGCTAAGTGGCTTCAGTTGTGTCTGACTCCATGCGACCCCATAGATGGCAGCCCCCACCAGGCTCCTCCATCCCTGGGATTCTCCAGGCAAGAATACTGGAGTGGGTTGCCATTTCCTTCTCCAATGCATGCATGCATGCTAAGTCGCCTAAGTCATGTCCAACTCTGTGCGACCCTATGGACAGCAGCCCACCAGGCTCCTTCATCCACAGGATTCTCCAGGCAAGAATACTGGAGTGGGCTGCCATTTCCTTCTCCAGCTCTTAACTCTAACTGTATTCATTTCAGTACAAATTAGCTGTAAGGGGGCACAAAGTCCTGGGCATTTTCAGAGATGAATGACACCAAACAAGGTCAACATAACCCTAACCGAATCTTTCCAGAGTGATGAGGTAACATTATATTTAAAAGGGCTTGGGTAAATACCTATCTTAGACCAGTATATATATGTACTTAATCTAGAAGACAATTCTTATAAATGTTAAAAAAAAATGATAAAAAGAAAATATCACTCTGACTCAGAGTAATGCAGAGGCAGGAAACTCTAGCCACATGTATTAGTAGCAACTGCTTTTGGTTCAAGAAACCAATAGACTGGATTCAAATGTGGACTTGTCTGGGGTGAGGAAATTTCAAAGGCAACATTCAATTATTACTTAATATCTGCATAAGAACATAATTTCTAGAAATGAAAAAATCTGGTTAAGTTGCTTATTGAGAGCCCAGGGTTTTTTCCAATGGCAAGCCATATTCTGACCTATTTTTATTTTTAATTTAATTTTTTATCCTTTGACATCACATTTATTTGGTTTAGAGGGAGCTACAAAGCAAAGGCAGGTATGATTGTTTGTGAGCAAATCTTGTTCACCTTATTTTAAAAGAATATACACACTCTAATGTCTTCTTATAAGAAAGAAGAACACATACAACAGGTACAATTATTTCTTTCAATATTTATAATTATTTTGTTCTTTTTACCAAAAGGAACACAATCAGGTTGAGTTAGAAACCAAAGGAGAGGTTTAACTGCAGGGAGGGAATAGATGGAAGGGGAGTGATAAGAAGTAAGACTTCTCCGAGGATAACTTAAAAAAATTGAGGTAGAACTGATAACATTTTATTCGTTTTAGGTGTACAACACAATGGTTCACTATTTCTATCTACTGTAAAATGATTGCCACAATAAGTCTAATTAAAATCCATAATCCTGGGTTTTAGAACCAAAAAAAAAATCCATCACTATTCATAATTACAAAATGTTTTTCCCCTGTAATAAGGACTTTTAAGATGGATTCTCTGAACTATTTCTAACACTTACTTGGCTGTGCTGGGTCTTAGTTGTGGCATGCAGGATCTTTAGTTGCTTACTTGCAACATGTGAACTTTTAGTCACAGCATGTGGGATCTAGTCCCCTGACCAGGGATTGAACCCAGGCCCCTGCATTGGGGGCACAAAGTCTTAGCCACTGGACAACCGGAAGTCTCTCTTAGCCCTATTTTTAAAAGTTTCCATTCATAGTAGAATATTTCCTTAAACTGTAAAATATAATGTTTTCCACACTCAGGAGTTTACTTAGAAGTTAAGAGGCAGAATATTATGTTTATATACCATTCTAAAACCTAAGACATTTTGCATGGGAAATAAATTTGAAATTTTTATTTTTTTTCTGTTTTCCTTTGGCAGTCTAAAGACAAGCTGTTAATCCTATTCATATCCTATTGAAATATTTTTATATGTCAGTTTTCCCAAGATAGGATCCTTACTTTTCTTCCCTTGTGCAAAGGCTGGTTCACAAGCTCTCAGCAGTCTGGGTCTCTTCCCATTACGGAAGAAACATCACAATTCTTAAATGCAACCTTCTCCATCAAGGCTTTGCAGGTGACACTGTCAGCGAGGAGGCCCCTTAAACCTGGGTTAGGATCCCTGTGATGACTAATGAACAGGGAATACACCAGATGCTGGAGGAAGCTAAGGGAGGAAGTTACCTTTTGAATTTCTTGAGCTTTCTCAATATTTTTGCTTTTCTGCTGTAGCATCTTTTCGACATTACAAAGCCCATTATTAATTTCGTCTATTTTTCTACTCGTTGTATACGACGGTGAGCTTTTCAGGACTTCGTTGCTAATCTGTTACAAGTGAGAAAGACACAACGGAGATGTTTTCTGCACTGTATTCAGAGGTTCAAATACTAAAAGGGGCAGTCACACAAGTGTGAAATTTTACTTGTACGCATTTCTTAAGGTCTGGGAAAAATTCCGAACCATGCTGATTACTGCCAAAATGAGACGGTAGATTAGTGGACTAGGAAATGGCAGCTGGGCTGATCTGAATTTTTAAAGCCAACCTAAAAAAAAAGAAAACTGACCAACAACATTTTGCTCAATGTAACCCACAGTATGTATGACAGCTGTGTGCTGTACTGGGCAAAATTACTGAGAGGACTGTTAGAAATACACTCCAAGGGAGCAAATGATAGGAAAGAATTCCTAGGAGAACATTTATTTATCATACAGTCTGTTTTTATGAGAGAATCCTCTGTACTGATCTGTTTTCAATAAAAGCAAACATTCTTAATCTGATGTAAAAAATGTAATCCTCACCTTAATATTCATTTAGGTGAAAAAAAACTTCTAAAGCTAGCTGTTTCTTGCAGCAAAAAAGCTTAGTTTTTCTATGTGAATGTTTCTAGTATATGTTTTCCTAGCAATTAGAAATCTAGCTGCTAAACAGTGTATTTTTTTTTTAATTGGAATGATTTACCTAACAAAATAACTTGTGCTCAGAAAGATAATAAATGTTGAATGTATCATTTTTCAAATGCCTGATAGTTTGAGTTCTTGGTTGTTTTTTTTTTTTTCTCCTTGAACTATGTTGATAAAGCTTTCTCCAAGCAGCCACTGAATAACCAAATAGTGAAGTGAAAGTTGCTCAGTCGTGTCCAACTCTTTGCGACCCCATGGACTGTAGCCCGTCAGGCTCCCTCGGTCCATGGGGATTCTCCAGGCAAGAATACTGGAGTGGGTAGCCATTCCCTTCTCCAGGGGATCTTCCCAACCCAGGGATCGAACCCAAGTCTCCCGCATTGCGGGTGGATTCTTTACCATCTGAGCCACCAGGGAAGCCCAAGAATACTAGAGTGGGTAGCCTATCCCTTCTCCAGTGGACCTTCCCGACCCAGGAATTGAATCAGATAATACTTAATACTTTTGCATAATCCTCTTAATTCACTTTTTAAAACCACTATATTTGTACAACCATTGAGGCTGAACCTTCCAATGCAGATACTACACAGATACAGAAACTGAAACTCAGGCTAAATAACTTGCTTAAAGTCACACATTAAGGCGTAGGTGAACTCATCACAAGAAGCCTGAGCCATCAGACACCAAGGCCTTATGCTCTTTTCTCAACATAAGGTTGCTATAGTTTATATAATAAGTGATAGTTTATATAATGATTTTATCCCACAGACCATACCATAGTCAAGATTTGTAGAAAAAAATTAATCCTGTATTAGCTTTTTATTGCTATATAACAAATTACCACGAAATGAACCTTTCTGATATTTTAAGTAGTTATTCTCCAGGCAGAAATGCTTATCATTTTCATACACTAGGAGATCATGAATTAGGTGAAGTATGCAGCCATCTGAATTACACAGAATGGTACTGTGTCTACTGCGTGGGTCCTATAAACATACCACGCAAGAAAAATCAGTTTATAGACATACACAGAAATAAGAATTACAGATGAAACTTTCAACCCTAAATTTAAAAGGTAAATTTTGATGATTAAATCACTTTGTCAAGGATTTTCATATGAAGTAGTCAGGAAAACCAATTTAGTTTCTCTCAAAAACATTTAATATTTTCTAACAATACATGATTCTTGGGGAAGTTTCTCATAATAGATTATCTAAGAAATCTGCCATAAGTTTGAAATCTGTTTTTTTGTGTGTGCAATTAATATCTACCTTATTGAATTATAGGTATTCTAGGCTTCAAAAGGCAATACAAAAATCTTTCTGCATTCTTCTGGACCAAACTGAATGCTGCTCTGTTGGATCGGGGCAGCCTTTAAATAACACAATAAAATTGTCTTGTTATTCTCCTATGTCTCCAAGTACTAGGGAAACTTCCTATTCTTTCTTTCAACCTGGACTTTTAGGTATAAAAGACTTGTCTGGGAATGCTGTGTGAAAATTGCGTTACCATCATCATCAGAAAGGCACCGTGTGTTAAGTGCTATTCCTAGTGAGTTATGAAACGTGTATTCTTATTGCTCTTGGTTGCAATTTCAAAACGTTAACGGCAAAGTATTATTCATGTCCAAAATGAATGACTTGCAGTGACTTTCCAGAAAAAGGAAAGCCAAGTAAAAGACAATATATAACTCTATTTTTAAGTGCAAGAGAAGAAAAACTAAGCATCTTGACAACTAAAAATAAATAGACTAATTCTGTTACCTGTGTCACTTACTTAGAGCAGTATTGAATTCACAAAAAATTATCACTCAACTAAACTCTATGAAAACAGACATAGTTGGAATCAGGACAAATGAAAATGTGATATTAAATGATATTTTCTTCTTTATATTCATTACCCTCCATAAATAATACCACGAATACAAACATTATTACCTTCTCATCTACGTCTTCTAAAGCGTCTCTGCATTCTTCCACCTGGGATTCAATCTCTGCAGGGACTATGGTGTACATTTCAGAATACTTGATTCGCAGTTTTTCCATAATATTCTCAAAAGTTAGCTTCCCTTTCTTAAGAATGCTTTGAAGCTCCTAAAAAAATCAAGAGAGTTTCAAATGCTCCCAGGACAGAGAAAAAGTTTAATTTTAAACAGGAAAGCCGCTTTTCAGCACATCCTTATGATTTAAATGAGCAAACTTTGCATGACAAAACCTCACTATTGATACAAGCTGATTAAGCCTGAGAGATCTTCAGTTCGGTTAGATGATGCTTTCTAAATTGTAAAGAATTAAACTTGATATCTCTTCATAGTGTCAACCCATTGTCCTGAAAAGACATTACAACATCTCCTGCTTCTAAAGTACCTCTAGGATTTAAGTATATCTCAGTAGCAGTCTTGATATAAAAGGCTGCTAGTAGCAAAAAGTTTCAAAGATTTTTTTTTTTATTAACTTGTTGCCATTTCTGCTTCTTCCTACATTAACATCACAATGATTCAAGGCCACTAAAAGCCCTGTGTTTGAAGCAGAAGTGTCTGCTTTCATGTAATTAGACAGCCCAGTGGAGCTCAACCTCTTTCAAAAGGGAGGGTTCCAGTTCCCTGTAAAGAATGTGAGTTTTTAGGAGATAAAAGAAACCTGAACAAGCCGTCTATTGGTAGTGGCCTAGAAACAGAATCTGATCTGCGTTCTCCTGCACTAATTATAAAGGAGAAACTCATTTGTTTGGGAAAGTTTCCCAAAGATAAAGTGGAAAAATACTTCTTGACTTTCCTGTGGCTTTTGGAGGTTTCTTTCATTTCTACAGTAGCTGTTCAGGAGCATTATTTGTGTCAATGGATTGAGCCACCACACTGAAGAATGATTACAATTTTGAATGACTCCACGATGTGTCACTGCTTTCCTTTTAACCCTCAGCAGAGAACAAATCTAGAGAGGAAAAGTCAGAGAACACCCCCATTCTGACAAATGTGGGGTTTCAGACACGGTGTGCTCCTGGTTTATCTAGACCTCGCCGCGAGTACAGGTCTTCATTCAGAGCTACCCCAAGACGGCTTCCCCATGAAGAATGCTTCTGTGACACAGGGTAAGCTTCCTTTTTCATTGAAAACCAAAAGCTCTGCAACTTTTGAATAAACCTTCATCACTTTTGCCTGTAACCACTGAATGGAATGAAAAGAGATGGACCCTTAGCCTATGTATAGACTGATATTTAGTTGCTAAGCTGTGTCCAACTCTTTCACAACCCCATGGACTGCAGCCCACCAGGCTCCTCTGCCCACGGGATTCTCTAGGCAAGAATCCTGGAGTGGGTTGCCATTTCCTTCTCCAGGGAACCTTCTAGACCCAGAGAGAGAACCTAGCCTCCTTCACTGGCAGGTGGATTCTTTACCACTGCGCCACCTGGGAAGCACTTATATATAGATAGTGTGGTATAAGAAACATATTTAGAGTTTTTAAAAATTAATTTTTATTGGAGTATAGTTGTTTTACAATGTTGTATAGGTTTATATTACATAGCAAAATAAATCAGCCATACATATACAAAAATCCCCTCCCTTTTGGACTTCCTTCCTATTCAGGTCATGACAGTGCATTGAGCAGAGTTCCCTGTGTTATACAGTATATTCTCATTAGTTATCTATTTTATATAGAGTATCAATCCCAATCTCACAATTTCTCCTAGATATATTCAGTCTTCATCCCTAGTTCCTGGCACAGCTTCTAAAACCTTTGGAATTTCCTGGATTGGGGTGAGTGTCTTTTGTTATTTATAACAAGCCTTTTCCAACTCTAAGGGAGTTTATGGTAATAAGACAACCTTTGGTGGTGGTTGGGTGAAGGTTGGGGGTGTGTAGGGGATGACAGCTTCAGGAAGGAGGCTGGTTGCCACAGGAACCATCCATGTGATTAGAGGGTTGGAACTTCCACACCTCTAGAGGGGAGAAGGGCTGTGATTGTGATAATCACCGTCAGTGATTTAATCAACCATGCCTATATAACGGAGCCTCCATTTGCTGTTGTTCAGTCGCTCAGTTGTGTCTGATTCTTTGCAACCCCATGGACTGCAGCACAGCAGGCTTCCCTGTCCTTTACCATCTCCGTGAGCTTGCGGAAACTTATGTCCATCAAGTCGGTGATGCCATCCAGCTATCTTATCCTCTGTCATCCCCTCCTCCTCCTGCCTTCAATCTTCCAGCATCAAGGTCTTTTCTAATGAGTCGGTTCTTCGCATCAGGTGGCCAAAGTATTGGAGTTTCAGCTTCAACATCAGTCCTTCTAAAGAATATTCAAGATTTATCTCCTTTAGGATTAACTGGTTGGATCTCCTTGCAGTCCAAGGGACTCTCAAGAGTCTTCTCCAACACTACAGTTCAAAAGCATCAATTCTTCAGCATTCAGCCGTCTTTACGGTCCAACTCTCACATCCATACATGACTACTGGAAAATATAGCTTTGACTACATGGACCTTCGTCAGCAAAGAAATGTCTCTGCCTTTTAATATGCTGTCTCGATTTGTCCTACTTTTCTTCCAAGGAGCAAGCGTCTTTTAATTTCGTGGCTGCAGTCACCTTAAACATGGTTTGGGGTTGCTCTGGATTGATGGACACATCAAGGTGCTGGGAGAGTGGTACACCCAGAGAGGGCACGGAGGTTTGCTCCCCCTTTCCCCATACATTTCTTCTGGTTGGCTGTTTCTGAGTTGTATCCTTTACAATAAACCAGGAATAGCAAATAAAGTGCCTCCCTGAGCTCTTTGAGCCATTCAAGCAAATTTACAAACCTGAGGAAGGAGTCATGGAAGTCCTGGCTTTATAGCCTGTCATTCAAAATTTACCAGTAGCATGTGAAATGGGGAAGTCTTGTGGGACTGAGCCCCAAAGCTGGTGGTCAGTACTAACTCCTTGCAGTTAGTGTCAGAATGGAATTGGTGTCCCAGTTGGTGTCTAGAGGGTTGGAGAACAGGTTAGTGTGTATGTGTGTGTGTTGGGGGCGGGGGGGAAGCCCCACACATTTGGTGGCAGAATGTTTTGAGTAAAAACACTCTGATGGAGTGGTCCATCAGAGATAAGGTATTACATCCTACTAAAGCGAGCAGTTTAACATACTATACAAGAGTAGTCACAGACCCTGTTCATCATACACACTTGAAATGTAGTTGAAAAGGGGCTGCTTGGTCCACACTGGCCTATTCCCAACCTGGTCCCAACTCTGCTCTCTGTGCTCCAATCACGTGGGTCTCCTGTGGATCTCCTGTGGGTCTCCTGTGGATCTCCTGTGGGTCTGCCCACACCATGCCACAGAGCCTGTGTGCATATTCTCCTTTTCTAGGTTCCCTCGACACTAGCCATGGTATTACCTTTACTCTAATAACTTTGGATCCAAGATTTCAGACCTGTATCAGCCACATTCACTAGTTCATTCCTCACTTACCTCAAGCTGTTCTGCCTTTTCTGGACAGTCTTGTAATTCCATATTTTGGAAAGAGATTGTGGTCTGTTGAAATAAATTCTTCAAAGTAGTTATTTCTTTTGTAAAGGAATGTCTTTCTTGGATTTCATTCTGCATCAATTCCTTATTTTTCTGTGCTTTCTGCAAAAGCCTAAAGGAGAGCATCAAAATAAGATTATTCCTTTATTCTGTTTTTCTCTAGTCAATAATTTTATTTCAACAATTAACAAGATGTCTATATAGCTGACAAAAGACCTTTTTTCTCCTGAGAGGAAATGACCAGTTTTCAAGATTTATATACTATATGAAAAGTGAAAGTGTTGGTCACTTAGTCACGTCTGACTCTTTGCGACCCCATGGATTGTAGCCCACCAGACTCTTCTGTCCATGGAATTCTCGAGGCAAGAATACTGGAGTGGGTAGTCATGCCCTTCTCTAGGGGATCTTTCCAACCCAAGGATCAAACCCGGGTCTTCTGCATTGCAGGTAGGTTCTTTACCGTCTGAGCCACCAGGGAACCCCATATACAAACATATATCAAGTTCTATCACTCCATCAAAAACCTCTCTAAAACTTTCATTTCAAAATACCTTCTTTTCACACTTTACATTCCAAGTGCCAGCTCTATCCTCCTTTTTCCCATATAATCCCTGAGTTCAACTGAATATGACCAGAGGTGCGAATGAAGGAATGAGTGGGCTCATAGGGTCAGAGATGACCCCACTGGTGTTTCTATCTGAGCTGCCCCTACTTGCTATGGATGCAGCCATCATGTTTTTGGAGGAACTTAAGTCGTTAAAACTTTTCCTTAGGGCTATCTGGTATTTCTAGCTACAAACATATTATCTCCTTTGACCCAGTGATCCTACTTCTTGGCATCTTTCTTGATGAATTAATTCTAGAATGAAATTCTAGCATAATACTCACTATGAGCTTTAGTCAGTCATGTCCGACTCTGCAATCCCATGGACTGTAGCCTGCCAGGCTCCTCTGTCCATGGAATTCTCTAGGCAAGAATACTGGAGTGGGTTGCCATTTCCTTCTACAATACTCACTGTAGTGTTTTTATAAAAGTAAAAAGGTTATATATAATTTTAAGGTTCTGTGTTAGGGGCTTGATTATGACTGAGCGACTAACACACACACTCACATAAATACATTATTGGGCTTCCCAGGTAGCGCTAGTGATAAAGAATTAACCTGTCAATGCACAAGATGCAAGAGCCACAGGCTTGATCCCTGGGTCAAAAAGATCCCCTGCAGTAGGAAATGGCAACCCACTCCAGTATTCTTGCCTGGAAACTCCTATGGACAGAGGAGCCTGGTGGGCTACAGTCCAAGAGGTCACAAAGAGTTGGACACACCTGAGCACTACTACTACTACTAAATACATTATAGCATATCTACAAGGTGATATAGTTATATTTCAGAGAACATTTAATAGCATAGGAAAATGAACAAAATATGCTGATAGATGGCTCAGCAGAATACAAAACAGGATAGTACTATAATCACAATTTAAAAAAAATGTATAACCATAGTAAGAAAGTTGAATGATTGGTAGTAACTGTCACTGAATGAAAAATTAAAGGTGATTTTTATATTAATCTTCATAATTATCCACATTCTCTAAACTTCCTTTAATGAATATGTATTACTAAGTTAGAAAAACAGCAAACATTAAAAAAGTTTTTTGAAAGATTCATCCACAGTAACACCAAGATGGAGAAGGTGTGCTTGTTTTAATTATCATTAATATTAATCTTTTCTATCCTTTTCATACCTATCAGTGTTGATGCAACTCAATTCTGCCATACCATCTATCCTTGTTCTATAATATTTTTATATTCTAGAAATTCAATATTTTCTCAATTTTTGGCCTGAGTTGCAAACCCATTTCCTTAGTAGTTTTTCATAAATCTTACTTGTGGCATCGTTCTTGCATGGACATAATCTCTTGAGATGCAGGAACACTTTCCACAGCCCCCAAGCTTTCAGGAGTGCTCTGGATATTTTTTATACGCTGCAGAAGAAGGGCCAGTAACAGCTGTTGCTGCTCCACATTCTCCTCGTATTGGCGTAAACAGTCCAGCAGCCCCAAGAGTTCCTCTGTGGAGGCTGCCTCTTTTGCTTTGGAAATTTCAGGAACTTCTTCTTGAAGATTATCTAGGATAATTACTTCTCGTTCAATCTAATTTAATAAGCAAAAAAAAAAAGGAGCTGAAATAAGTAAAATATATTCTTACCACTTCAGGACTCAGGAATCATAATTTTTAAAGACTGGCTCGTCAGAGGATTCCCAAAGCCAAATTCCAGTTCAAAGTAATATCTGTCTTCCTATAGCTGGGAATATTATCCCTCCAGGATTTGAATCCCATAGTTCCCAGCTATTGATCATGTAGATGTGTGGTTAAAAAGAAGTGTTGCTGTTACGAGTGAAGGAAATGCTATTGAATATTTTCATAATTTCTTTTTCCTTTCAGGATCAGTTGCTTTACTAAAGCAAATCCTTGAATGAGCTCCACCAAACTGCATCCATGAAGTAGAAGAGGTTAGGCAAGTACTGGATAATTTTTCTATAACTCTCTCTTTTCCTTCACATCCAATCCCTATATACTCAGAAAAGTAAGTTCAATGGGTCCTCATTACCTGTCACCTAAACCAATGGGAATGCTGCCCAAATGACTGGACTGCTCATGTATTTCTCAACCACAGCTAAATGTAGAATTCAGAAATACATAACCTAATAAATCAAATCTCTAGAAATGGGAGTTCTACCAGCCCTGAAACTCAAACAAAGACACAGAAAACCAGATCCCTCTTACTCCCTCCTCGAATCCTCTAGCTCTCTCCTTTGCTGCGGCAAACATTTATCACATTGTTCCAGCATTGTTAACATTCCTGCTGTATGCTCAGACAGAATCAGGCATCTTGCAGTCTTGACATCACTGAATATCACACAGCTCAACTACATTTATGACAACATGCTAACTGAAATGATGAACTGGATGCCTAGTAAGACGTGCCAAAGAATGAGAATTCAAGAGCCCCAGCATCAGTTAAGTTTCTCAGGGACCTATGGTCTGGGGCATGCCAGCACTTCTATAAGGTAAAGATGAAGTTGTTCAATATTGCACTTCTACTGCCAAGAACGAGGCACAGCACCAGATGGACCCTTTGGGATTTTGGCAGCTGTGTATGCTATACTTGTGACTGCTGCTCAGAACTTGTGACCATCTATCAGAATCCTGCCAGTGTAGAGGGGGCAGTGCAGCAGGGCCAGGCTGTGGTATAAGCAGCCCTGTCACTTGGGCCATAGGTTCCAGCCGAGTCTCCAACTGCTAGAATACATGGGTACATGTGCAGATTGGCCCCTCTCCAAAGGACTCAGTTACGGAGTTTGTGCTTCCATCACCTCAAACCTAAATTCAGTTGAACTGAAGTCCTAGTTCTGCAGCTGCAGTTCCCCCAGGGAATGGGAAACGGGTTCCACTGGATTATTTTACAGTATGTCCCACCCTGTACCAGTCAAAGAACCAGCATGCACAGAAGAAAGAAATTGCCATGTGGACAGAGGTAACTGTCCATCTATGGTTTCCAACATACACTGGGGTTGAAAGAACTATGTTCATAATCCAGGATTAATCAAGCATTTCTTGGTGCTTCCATGGCCAGTGATAACCATAAATGGGCAACTGCAGCAACCAGGACCCGATAAGAGTAAAGCGACTAAAGGCTCTAGCCTTTCCTCGGTCAGCTCTCCTATCTCCCACTCCTGTTCCCTTGGATCACTTTCCAAAATAAACCACCTGCTGACAAGCCCCTGTCTCAGGTTCTGCTCTCTGCTGTTAAAGCTGCTAAGTCATTAGGAAGAGAATGCAAGGGGGAAGAATAATTTTCTTTTTGGACAATACTTTCATCCAAAAGCCAGGCAATTATTCAACTTGTGAATGGATAAACTGTTGTGTGTGAGTCTAGTAGACTACTACTCAGAAATGAACTACTGATATAAGCAACAGCATGAAGGAATTTCACACATACTATGTACGCTTAGCGGGAAAAGCCCAAGCTCAAACGCATTTGAGTCCATTTTTATGACTCTGAAAATGGCAAGACAGATTGCTGATTGCCACAGGCTGGAGGTAACAGAAGGGACTGACTACAAAGGGCACAGGGGGATTTCTGGGTGATGGAATGAAGTCTTGATTTATTGGTGGTCATGTGACTATGCATTTCTCAAAATGCAGCAAACTCTAAATTAGTAAAAGAGTTACCACAAAGATTATGCATTCATTCTGCAGCCTCTGGATGATTTTCCTTAGATAGAGCAGTCTAACAAAAATTGGTTATAAAACTTTTAGGTTCAGTCAGTTATAAAGTTGAGTCTAGAAAGGGAGGAGGAACTATAGTTGTTTCATAAGTAAACACAGCGAAGGAGACTGAAAAACTTGCAAGCAACAAAAATAAGAACTAAAACTAAAACAGAAAAGACTTTGGGATCTTTGGTAGAAGGGAAAGAAGACAGCCTTACACCTCCCATCATTATTGAAGACACGCCTTTATTTCAGCACATTATGATCAGTGGAGCATAAAATGATGATCCTGAATAACCAGGAATGAATAATTACATTAAGCAGACTCTGCTTAAGAAAACAGGAAGGTAAGACTTTAGGGGGAAAACACAGTAAATCAAAATTTAAATTAATTTTTTAATTGGTAAATTTAAATAAGCACTTATGCTTTTGAAAATATATTTACAAAACCTTTCTTTCATAAAGATACTGGATTGTACTTTTGAAAACATAAATTTATTTATTTTAATTGTAGGCTAATTACTTTACAATATTGTATTGGTTTTGCCATACATCAACATGAATCCGCCACGGGTGTACACGTGTTCTCCATCCTGAACCCCCCTCCCACCTCCCACCCCGTGGACTGTACTTTTTAAAAACAGAGATTCATTTTGTCACTTGTAAAATCATCAACCATGCCAAGAGAATCTTGGATGTACAGGTATTGAGATGGTATGATTTTTATTGAATGGATGAAAGATATTTGAAACTCACATCAATTTGGTAGGTGTAAATATCATTTAAGTGGATAGCTTAGTGGTTAAAAACGGACTATAAGTTGGATCTTCCATCACTCACTTATGAAACTGAGCAACTTCATCTCACTGTGCCTCCTTTCTTCATCTATAAAATGAGGATAGTAAAAATATCTACACTTCATAGGATTCTTGTGAGGATAAATGTAAATGTAATACATGTAAAGTGCTTAGAACTATGCCTGACACATATTCAATTGTCTATTACGTGTTAGTAGTTATTATTGTTTAGTACAGGAGAACATATTTTGTTTGCATTACTCTTTGAAAGACATTCTGTTAGCAGATACTGTCAAATGTTGTATGAATAACTACAAATATGCTATGCTAAGTCACTTCAGTCGTGTCCGACTCTGTGCAACCCCAGAGACGGCAGCCCATCAGGCTCCCCCATCCCTGGGATTCTCCAGGCAAGAACACTGGAGGGGGTTGCCATTTCCTTCTCCAATGCATGAAAGTGAAAAGTGAAAGTGAAGTCGCTCAGTCGTGTCCAACTCTTAGCGACCCCATGGACTGCAGCCTAACAGGCTCCTCTGTCCATGGGACTTTCCAAGCAAGAGTACTGGAGTGGGGTGCCATTGCCTTCTCCGAACTACAAATATAACTACAACTAAATAACTACTAAGTATTATTGCATGGTACTGATAAAATATGATTGCTAATGGGTATAGAGCAAGAAAAGATAATGTAATAAAATATAAAGAACAATAAGCTTAGGACTGGCCTAGACCTGGATTTGAATAAGAGCTGTCCCTCAACAAACACTAAGTGCCAATTTAGTGCAAAGCCTTGTTCAGATTCCAAAATTATGGCATGGGCAAAATAGATATGGCCCCAGTCCACAGCCCCAGTTTAATCACTAGCTTGGAGGGCTTGTACCAACTTAAATTTCTAAGTGCCTCAGCCTTTCCATTTAGAAAATGGTGATAACAGGTAACTCGTGAGGGCCGTGCAAAGATTCAGTGGCATCATGTGTGAACTGCCTTTTTTTTCCCCCAGCCCTGCTGTGTGATGTGTGGGATCTTAGTTCCCTGACTAGTGATCAAACCCGTGCCCCCTGCAATGAGAGTAAGATGTCCCTAACCACTGGACTGCCTTCTCAGCACAGCACACGGGAACACACTGCACAGAAGGGCCTCAGTACACAGTGCCATTGTGGATGAGAAAGAACTGGAGGCTGGCAGTCCTGCTAAAAGTACAATTTACAAAGCTCCTTGATGTTTTCACATTCGAGAGACTATTTACTAATCCAACCCAGGCAACATCACTAAAATGATACTCATTTTCAAGAAGACCAAGTTTTAAGTTCGGGCTTCCCCTGTGGCTGAGCTGGTAAAGAATCTGCCTGCGAGGCGGGAAACCTGGGTTCGATCCCTGGGTTGGGAAGATCCCCTGCAGAAGGGAACAGCTACCCATTCCAGTCTTCTGACCTGGAGAATTCCTTGGTCTGTATAGTCCATGGGGTCACAAAGAGTCGGACACGACTGAGCGACTTTCAAGTTAAGTTCTGTAGGTAACTTTCCTCTATCATTAGACTCGTAGAAAAATATGACAGTGCTAAACATTTAAATCCTAAAGCAATGTGACCTACTGCCAATCAAGTATTGATTATATTTCTGTTTTAAGCAAATTCAGCAGGAATTTTGATAGGCATAAGAGAGAAGAGTTTTCACTTAACGTTCTGATTTGTACCTCATTTATGACTGGTTCTGTAGAAAGATTAAAGAATACCCTAAGATAATTTTATGTACTGTTGGAGAAGACTCTTGAGAGTCCCTTGGACTGCAAGGAGATCAAACTAGTCAATCCTAAAGGAAATCAGTCCTGAATATTCATTGGAAGGACTGATGCTGAAGCTGACGCTCCAATACTTTGGCTACCTGATGTGAAGAGCCAACTCTGGGAAAGACTGAAGGCAGGAGGAGAAGGGGACGACAGAGGATGAGCTGGTTGGATAGCATCACTGACTCAATGGACATGAGTTTGAGCAAGCTCTGGGAAATAGTGAACAGGGAAGCCTGGCGTATTGTAGTTCATGGGGTCACAAAGAGTCTGACATGATTGAGCGAATGAAAAACACCAAAGATAATTTTATACTATTTTAAATTTCCCTTCTAAATGTATGTGATGCCTTAGGCCTCAACCACGGTTAAATTAACTTCTGTAATCAATTTATACTATGGAGGTTTTCTTTGAGACAGTCTTCGGAAAGAACATCTTACATACTTTTAGGTCAATAATTAACAACTGTAGTTAATTTCCACAGTTAATAACTGTAATTAATTTCAAAATAAGTTGGTTATTATGAGTATTACCTTATTCTAACCTTTAATGTGATGGAGAGACAGTTATTTTTAAGAGGGTTTAAGTTTTCATTCCAATCCCAAAGAAAGGCAATGCCAAAGAATGCTCAAACTACCACACAATTGCACTTATCTCACACGCTAGTAAAGTAATGCTTAAAATTCTCCAAGCCAGGCTTTGGCAATATGTGAACCATGAACTTCCAGATGTTCAAGCTGGTTTTAGAAAAGGCAGAGGAACCAGAGATCAAATTGCCAACATCCGCTGGATCATGGAAAAAGCAAGAGAGTTCCAGAAAAACATCTATTTCTACTTTATTGACTATGCCAAAGGCTTTGACTCTGTGGATCACAATAAACTGGAAAATTCTGAAGGAGATGGGAATACCAGACCACCTGACCTGCCCCTTGAGAAACCTGTATGCAGGTCAGGAAGCAACAGTTTGAACTGGACGTGGAACAACAGATTGGTTCCAAAAAGGAAAAGGAGTACGTCAAGACTGTATACTGTCACCTGCTTATTTAACTTACATGCAGAGTACATCATGAGAAACACTGGGCTGGAGGAAGCACAAGCTGGAATCAAGATTGCCAGGAGAAATATCAGTAACCTAAGATATGCAGATGACACCACCCTTATGGCAGAAAGTGAAGAAGAACTAAAGAGCCTCTTGATGAAAGTGAAAGAGGAGAGTAAAAAAGTTGGCTTAAAGTTCAACATTCAGAAAACGAAGATCATGGCATCTGGTCCCATCACTTCATGGCAAATAGATGGGGAAACAGTGGCTGACTTTATTTTTCTGGGCCACAAAATCACTGCAGACGGTGATTGCAGCCATGAAACTAAAAGACACTTACTCCTTGGAAGGAAAGTTATGACCAACCTATAGAGCATATTAAAAAGCAGAGACATTACTTTGTCAACAAAGGTTTGTCTAGTCAAGGCTATGGTTTGGTTTTTCCAGTGGTCATGTATGGATGTGAAAGCTGGACTATAAAGAAAGCTGACTGCAGAAGAATTGATGTTTTTGAAGTGTGGTGTTGGAGAAGACCCTTGAGAGTCCCTTGGACTGCAAGAAGATCCAACCAGTCCATCCTAAAGGAGATCAGTCCTGGGTACTCATTGGTAGGACTGATGTTGAAGCTGAAACTCCAATACTTTGGCCACCTGATGTGGAGAGCTGACTCATTTGAAAAGACCCCAATGCCAGGAAAGATTGAGGGCAGGAGGAAAAGCGGACGACAGAGGACGAGATGGTTGGATGGCATCACTGACTCAATGGACATGGGTTTGGGTGGACTCCAGGAGTTGGTGATGGACAGGGAGGCCTGGCATGCTGTGGTTCACGGGGCTGTAAAGAGTCGGACACAACTGAGCGACTGAACTGAACTTACATGCACAATAAAGATTTTAAAGATCATATGGGCAACTAATCACTTATTTCTAAGTTATCTGATACTGAAAAAAATGCCACTATCATGAATGAACTTGAATCATTCTTGAATCATATCTTGGAGATTATTTTGCTAGGACCTGATCACTATAAACCATGGACATGGTTCCATATATGTGATGTAAACAAATAGTACAGATTGAGGACTTGTTTTACAATTTTTAAAAAATGAAAATAATAAAACAATTTAAATGACAAATGTTAGTAAACTGTATGTTGTGATTGTTGCACATGAAGCACTTACTTCTTCATGGACAAATTTCCACTCCTGCTTCAGTTCTTCACACCACATCTCCCACTCTTTAGCAGCTTCCAGCAAACTCAGCCATCTCTCCCACAGAGCCGATGTGCTTCTGAGCAAACAGAGGCTGTCACTGTCCGTGCACGTGGCTCTCAAGTGTCTGAGGACCTGTCGTTGTTTCAGCAGTTCTTCCTTGGCTGACATAAGATTTGACACCAAGGCCTTAAGAGAGAAAAGAAAAGGAAGAATAGAATTTTTCTGAATTCAGAACTATTCTGAAAGTTATAAACTATTTTAATCTTGAATAATTAATGCTTTTAAATCATCCATAAGTCAGATGTGATCCATTTTTTATTCCTTTTCAAAGTCAATTTGAGACAGATGAGAAGTATCAATGTATTGTTATATAGCACATGAATTTAGAATTATGGGGACAAATAATGACCGTTAAATCACACATTTTCCAAGTAAACATGTGTCTTCCAAGGTAAATATTCCTAGAAGTTCATTTTTAAAAAATTTTAATGTAAGCCTCATATTTTGTTGTTGTTCAGTCACTAAGTTGTGTCTGACTCTTTGCAACCCCGTGGACTTCAGCACGCCAGGCCTCCCTGTCCTTCACTATCTCCTGGAGTTTGCCCAAGTTCATGTTCTTGAGTTGGTGATGCTATTCCACCATCTCATCCTCTGCAGCCCTCTTCTCCTTTTGCCTTCAATCTTTCCCAGGATTAGGTGAGTCGGCTTTTCCCATCAGGTGGCCAAAGTATTGGAGCTTCAGCTTCAGTATTAGTCCTTCCAATGAGTATTCAGGGTTGATTTCCTTTAGGATGGACTGGTTTCATCTCTTTGCTGTACAAGTGACTTTCAAGAGTCTTCTCCAGCACCACAATTTGAAAGCATCAATTCTTCAGTGCTCAGCCTTCCTTATGGTCCAACTCGCACATCCATATATAGCTATTGGAAAGACCATAGCTTTGGCCCATATTTTACTAGATAGGTATTAATAATTTGTACAACACTTACTGCATCAACCACTAACACATTAGTTAAGGTTTTTTAGTTTTGTGGTAGATGATAAGCACAGATGATTTAAAATGTTCTCATCCAAATGCTTATAACACAATACTGCAACAGATAAAAAATGCAAAACTAAAATTGCTCAGTAATAGAGTATAAAAAGTAACCAGAATTTAGCACATAAGATAGTTGCATTAAATGCTCTGTCATAGGCCCAGTGATCTCCAACAAAGTAACAAGCAAGGCAAAGCTTTCAAAAGAATGATCAATAAGGACAGTATGCTACTGGGGAGAGGACTGTCCTGTGAATTCGACCGATTAACTCTCTCAGAACCAATTCTTCATTTTCCCCATGGCTTTTGGTTTAGGAATTTTCTTGAGTGTATGAATTAGGTTAAAGATTTCTGTGGGTCATAACAGAGCCACATCCCCCAATGCCTCCACTTGCTCTTTCTGCCAATTTTTTGCACACAGTCTTACTGAAGATTTGGAGTATCTGTTACCTTGCTCTGTTCCAAGTGCTCCAAAGCTTCTTTGTAAGATACTGGCAAGGGGCACATGGACTGCCCAAGAATGGTCTCCATCTGGCTGAGGTTAGTGCAAATTTTCTCATTTATATTCCTATAGCGTTTGTAACTGTCAAGACACCTAGTAAGGCACAGTTGGGGGAAAAAGTAATATTAAACTTTATTTAGTGCAATAAATTCTGAGCTTTCCAGAATGTATTCTGAACCCCTAATAAAAAACAGAATTTAATTCTCTTTTTGCTACTCAGTGTATTTCAACAAATACTTATTGACTTCTTCCCCCTCACCAGATCTGCATGAGACTTTTAATGCAAATATTAACAGGTAGATAAGACTGTTCCCCAAGCATTTAAACTTTGGAAAACTGTATTCTTGAACACTGCCAACAAGGTGTAAACTGGTACAATTCTTGTAGAAAGCTCCTTCGTCTTAAAACTGCTCATAACTTTTGATCAAGAAATATTCACAAAAGTGGCTCAAGTTCATTAGCAATAATAAAGATTCAAATTAAAACCACAAAGAAATATCATTTCTCAACCATCAGACTGGCAAAAATTAAACCTCACACCATTAAGTATTGATAAGGATATGGGACCACTGGAATATTAATATGCTGCTGGCTTGAGTAGAAATAGATAAAATCATTTGGAATTAAAAATTTAAGATGTGTATAACTTTTGACCCGGTAATCACAATCCTAAGTATACACCCAACAGAAGCTCTTGAATTTGAAAACGTTCTTCCTAGAAAAAACTGCAACAATCCAAATATCTACCAATACCTGGGTGAGTGAATTTTACTACAGACAAAACACGAATGAACTTCAGAATCATAATTGTAAGTGTGGGAAAAAAAATGAAGTCACAGAAGAGAATACATATGTGAAAATAGGATACAAATACATAGTAAAAATATTTTTTAAAGCAAAGGCATGGTCAATAAAGACAGGATAATGGTTATTTCTGAGAGGAGAGGGAAGGAGTCCACAAAGGAACTAAAAAGTCATGGTGTTTACCTTTGAACCTTTCAGTACAAAGGTGTTTATCATTATTCTTTATACCACATGCAGATTTCTATAAACATTCCATTTTAAGTACTGGATGTTAAGAAAAAATTAAATAAATGCAACAGAATATTTGCTATAGTTTTCCTTAGACAGTGATTTTTATTTTCCATATTTTCCAAATTAGTTCTAATGTGTACATGTTAATTATAATCTATATTTGTTCTTAAAGCGTTACCTTTAGAAAGAAGTACCTACCTTTCTACTTCAGCTTCCTTTACTTTGGCTGCCTCCCTCAAGGCTGAGTTCTTAGAAACTAAGTCCTGTAAAGTGCACTCAAGTTGTCGTTTAGCTTCCAGGCTGGAGACGGTCCCCAAATTCTCGGTGAGGTCCTGGATGCCTGCTATTGTGGATTTCAGTTCCTCTTGTTTCTGGCGAGGCACCTCTACTGATTCTTTCGGATTATCAAGATCTACTCTATGCGACACAATGATGGTTTCCAGATCGGAGATGATCCCCATGGCCCTGGAGACTGCTTCATTATAGCGTGTCATATTTTCATAAGCATCATTCAAGACACTCTGGTGAATGGAAGATTAAATGCTGTGATGAAATTTTCAAATTTGGGGGATTTTTGTCATTTTTGAATGTCTGTGATACATTCATAATACATCTCTGGGTCATACAAGAGCAAGCATTTCACACTTTTAGTTTGATAATATTACACTGATATTTTAAAATGAATAGGTTTTTCTTTGCATAAAGAAAATTATTTCTAGAATTATTTCATATTTCAATTTCAAATATTTCATAAAGAAAATTAGATTTCTAAGAAATCCAATCTAAATTTAAAAATACACATCATGAATCACGTCTAATGATATATATTAATGCTCTAGAACTCTTGTATTAGACTATTAAATAAAACTACTGAATATATTTAGTGTATATAACCTCAAGCAATGTTTGTGGAAAAAAAAAAACTGGAACTAAATTAATGTCTCTGCCATTAACTTTAGTTTTGAGCACATCACTTAATGTCTCCAGATCTCTGTCTTCTTGCTGAAATAACAAATAGTTGAAATAAAGAACTTGAAAGGTCCCTTCCAGTCCATCTCTAAGCATAACAGTTTGAGGATTTATGTACAGTGTTTCTGGAAACCATATTAAAATCAAATGGAGAAATTAAGTATCAATTTAAAGAACATATTAGCGTTCATATGACTTTATATTTCTATAGTATTTATACCTAGCAAAATAGTTCAAATACATTATCTAATAACTCTTTGAATTAAAGAAGGGAGTTAACTTCCCCATTCTATAAATTTAGTGTGACAATTCAGAAAACACAGTGAAAGGAGTTACGTTAAGCACGGTGTGTTTAACTGATGCCTAAGATATCTACCCTTTTACTACAGGAAAGGAGGGAGTTTGTTACAGTCGCTCTTCAACAGGCATCAGAAAACTTTTCCTGTAAAGGGTCAGACTAAATATTTCAGGTTTTGCAAGACATACAGACTGTCACAACTACTCAGCCCAGATGTTGTAGCAGGTGAGCAGCCATAACAAGCCATAAAGTGAATGGGCATGGCTGTGTTCCAGTAAGATTTTACTTGTAAAATCAGATGCTGTAGGCGGATTGACCAATGAGCCTTAATTTGATGACCACTTTCTAAAAGGAGACAGATCTCAACATGAATCCTGGTTCTGTTACTACTGAAAGATCTTGAGAAAATGGTAGTTTCTAAACTTCAATTTCCTTGTTTTAAAATGAGGCTAATATTAGCACCCACCTCACAGAGTTGCTGTGAGGATGAAAGTGTTCAGCATACCTCCTAGACACTGTAAGTGCTAAAGAAATGTGGAGTTATTGTTTTGTGTTCTTTACACCATATTTATTCCACTACATTCTGTTATCTCTAAAAAAACCCCAAACAAACCAAAACCCAAACTTTTTGGTTCTGAGCCCAACAGATTCTACAAGGCATATAGAACTCACAGTGTCAAACATCTTTTTCCACTACAAGCACTACATTTTGATGTGGAATGCGCTGGGGCTATAAACTGGCCCTTTGAAGTTCTTTAAAATTACTATTCTCCTGTGTAGAATGTTCTTATAGAACCTGTAACTTCCGTTTTTTAAATGTGTTTATTTTTAATTGAAGGATAATTGCTCTACAGTATTGTGTTGGTTTCTATCAAACAATAACGTGGGTCAGCCATAAGAACCTGTTACTTCTTGAGAAATGTAGATATTAACTAGAGTAAAACATAAAATCAGGTTTTTATGTTTTAAAAACATGAAAATAAAACAAATACATTAACTGCCTAATTAAAAAACTTACAGTGCGGGAATCAATGCTTGCATTAAGCTGCATGTAAAGATCTTCAATGTCATTTAATTTTGCTTCCACATCACTAGCTTCAGAAGAATTTTCCTCACTTTGCTTCTCAATGACAGTCACAGCTTTAATGCTATCCATTTCTGCCTGAACTTTTTCCTGAAACACTTCACAATTATCTTTTTCATTTTGAATATATTCAATTTGCAAATTTATAAGCAATGGCTGTTGTAACTGAGATTTTATCTGATTTAAAACATGTAAAGAATTTTCTAGTTTGTCCTTAAAATCCTTTTCATCCATTTCTTTCAGTTGGGATTGCAGGGCCATTTTTTGTTGGAGAACCTGGCGCAACTTATTATGTTCTTCTGCATACAGCTTTAGTTGTTGTATTTCTCTCTCTTTGAATAAGTCATCAAAGTCTTTATTTTCACTTAATTTCTTGATAATCTCATGATACAAGCTCATGGCTTTCCCAATTCTCTGATTCAAAACTTGAGCATTGAGCAGACTGCTTTCTGGTGGAGTGTTAGGCATTGTTAGTACTGGTTCAGCCCTTTTCTTAATTTGTAAATCCAAAGCCTTCAGTTTAGCTAGTGATGCTTGATATTTGTCGTATTCTGCCACAAACGTATTCAACTGCTTAATTTTTTCTTCAAGTTCTCGTTCTTTTTCAAGTACTTGGGTTTGTATTTGATCAAGTTGGGTCCAATCCCAGTTTAGTTCTATACAGTCAAACACTTCTTTGAGTTTCAGTACTTGTAGGATACTAGATTGAATGCCAGTGATTTGGTTTTTAAGATGATACAACTCCTGTTTAACATCTGGATTTACTTCCGGATTCAGTAGAAGTTCATTGTGCTGTATATGGTCAAACTCCTTCTGAAGTGCAGATATTTTTTCATGAAATTCTCTGTAAAAATTTATCTTGTGTTCTACTTCATTACACTTATTTTGAATGAATCTTTGAGTTCTGTTGGCTCTAGTCTTAAGATTTTTCAATCGATCATCTAAAAATAATCTTTCAAATACACTTAGATCCTTAGAGATGTTTGTTTGTTCCTGAAGATGTGTCGAGATTACACTCTTAATTTCTTGCAATTCCTTCTGAGAAGTGGTCAAAGCAACATACAGTTGTTCTAGTTCAGCTTCTGTGGAGGTTGTATCTGTCTTGGGGATTATCAGTGTTTCATTTCCTTGAAGTGAAAGTTGAACCTTCCCTATTATGGCAACAAATTTGCTTCTTTCTTCCAATTTAAGTTCTAATTGCTGTGATCTTTGGGTTGATTTTAAAACCAGCATTTGGTATTGATTCTGTAAGTCCTGAAGGAGGTTATTTAAATCATTGCTCTCATATGCTGTGAAGTTAGGAATATTATCTTTGACCTCTTCAACCAAGGACTCCACAACCTGCTGCTTAGCTAGAATGCCATCGTGCACCACCTTGCATTTTCTGATCTGTGAAAGAACATCATCTGGGAGAAGGGAAATGGGAGGAGTGAGTTCCCCTAACAGATTCTGGACCCATAAGATAGCCTCTTTTATTTTGTATCTGGTTTCACACTTCTTGATCTGATTTTCCACCTCCATGTTTAATGGTTCCAATGCTTCCAATTGCTTCTGCAAATTACTTATTGCATCTTCTAAAATCTTTCTTTCTTTTTCTCCCCAAATCCTCTTCATCTGAAGTTCAGCTCGCCCCTTAAGCATAGAAAACCTATGCTTTATAGTATGGAGTTCAGTGGCCAAAGCAACCACGCTTAGATTCCCTTCCTGGGCTTCTGGAGAGTTCAGCCTTAACTGCAGATGCTGCTGCTGCTGCTGCAGGGAAGTTTCAAGGTCTTGAATCTTACTCATGAGAAACATAAACTCTTCGTGTCCCACTGATTGTTGAGAATACTTCTTCTGAACCAGTTGTTTCATTTGCTCCCAACCATGCTCAAGTAGCCTGATCTGGCTTTCCAATAGCTTCTTATCCATGTCAGTCAGACAGTTTGATAAATTTTCCCATTCGATTTTCATCTTGCTTAAAGAATCTTTCTCTTTTTCTATTGATGCCAGAAAATTTTTAATTTTGTCCATATAGGTTGTACTGTCCAGGAGTCCCCTAGCAAAAGAAGAAAAAGTGAAGCTTATTAATATTTACTACCTCAACATGAAGTTAGCTGTCATTAAAAGAAATTAATTCTGCTCTGAATTCATGAAAGAGAAGATTGGATTGTCTGTAAGAACACTCTTTCCTTAAAACAAAAATCAGAATCTTGTTTACTGTGGCTCTCAATTAATGTGTGACAATGTAGAAAGCTCATCTATAAAATGAGTATCATAAAAATGGAGAACCACAGGAACAATGGTTCTGTGAAGGGAACAATGTACGCAAAAGTCCTCTATAATCTGCAAAGTATTTGTGCAAAGTTAGGACTAAGAAAAATGACAATATCCAACTCCTTTGTTATTATCTTACCAACAATAACGACACTGATCAAGAAGGCATAACCATCAGGCTAAACTTTTTTTTTTTTTAAGGAGAAGCTATATTTAATACACATACCCAGAATATACAAATCTTTCTTTAAAATAAGAAAACCATTAAAGAATTTTCTTTAATGGTTTCCATATGAAATTAATTTCTATACTGTAGTATTAAAATCATAATATTCTTTAACAATATAAGCTCTTAACACCCTGGGCCTGTCCAAAAAAGTGAAGCCTATGTTCAAATAAAGAATGCACGTCCTAAATTCTTATACTTACACTTTCAGACTTTCCTTTTCTGTCAACAAGGCTTTCATGGAGGATTCACCTGCCATGAGATGTCCCTGAAAATCTTCAAGGAGACAGTATTGACTTTCTTTCTTTTTCTTCAAAGTAATAAGTGCCTGAAGCAGATTATCCAAGTGCTGCACTGAATAACTTTCATCGTGGAGAACCAAGGCACTTGATTCTGTTTTGTTGACATATTCACTTTGTTCTAGAGGTTCAATGGCTGCTTTCTTTCCTTCCAACTGGGTACATAATTCCTGAAAACAAGTAAAGGAAATCAATAAATATGCACTTACTAATTCACTGATTAATTAATTCACTTATTTTCCCCCTTGCTCTTTCCTTCCAGTAATACATTCCATTCCAAGAATATTTTTAAATATTTCATTTGCACCCAGAGAAACGAAGGTCCTGACATTTAAAAGATCTCCCCCCCGACTGGAGTCATGTTAAAATCTAAACTAACATTCACCATTGGTCTAATATCTAATAGCAATCTGGTCACCCTATTGTGTTCAAAGGTTCTACAAGGTCTAAAGAAGATTTATCTTGCTTTTATTATTTACATGCATCATCTCTTTTTCCTCTTTTAGATACACGTTTACTATTACGTAAACTTGGCTAAAATTGTAAGGATCATTTTTCAAAACATGATCATCTACTGGATTTTTGGATGCTTTTCCATGGCTATAAGTACATAAATACATAAACACAGTTATGCAAACACAGCTATAAAAATGAAGAAGGAATACCCCATAATATTGATAATTAAGACAAACAAAAGGAATTTGTCAAATGCAGGAAAATAGATATGACTAAAAAAAGGAATAATGACAAGCCAGAATCTCCAAATTTTATCACTGAATAAGTAAGTTTTTAGGAACTTTTTGGAAGAGAAAGACTAATGTTCATTAAACTCTTACACTTTTTAAATGGAAAGATTTATACAACTTACTGATTAGTACATAATTATATAGTTACCAAATTGATCATCAGGCAAAGGTTAAATAAGATTTTTCATTCTGTGCAAGCAAGTTTTTGGTAATTAAAATATATTGTATTGCACTAGATAAATGATGCAATCATGTTGTCAGTGTTTTTCTTGTTTCCATACCTCTATCTCCTTTAATTGTTCATTTCTTAACATAACATCTAATTCTAAAGGTTGATTTTGCAGCTCATTGACTTTCTGCTCATCTTCAGTGTTTTTCATGCTTTCTTGAACATCAAGAGAAAGTTGTCTTGACAAAATCATTTCCAAAGCTGAATTCTGAAAACATAAAAAGATTAATTGCTAAATAGACTAACTTCCAAATGAATAATTTTTATTTTTCTTGGTGAAAAAATTCCAGTTTCTTCTATTTACTCACATTAAAGACTTTTCAAAAGTATATTTTTGCCACGACCAAAGTGGATTTTTCCATGCAATATTTAATGACAATATTTAGTATCTTCCATGCAATATTTAATACCAAGAAAAATGAAACTTTTTTTTACAAGATAGTATAGGATCTAGCATTTCTCAATTATATACTGAGGAATAGCTACAGTCTTAAAGAAAGAAACAGATATGAAAAAAACAAAAGTTCCAAAGTGCATACTTAGTATTCACCATGATGCAGAGGGCTAGTTTAGTAAATAGGCATTCAATGGTAACAACTGGTAGTTAAAAACAGTAAGTGGAGAGATGAAAGAAATGCCAAAATTTCATGCATTAAAAATGTCATGCCGTAAACCAAGTAACAGTAAGAATACCAATTCTGGGTATGGCAGAACAGGTTATATAGAGGGTAATTTGATCTTTTCTAAAAGCTCTAAGAACTCGAGGTTCTCAATAGGATATACAGAGATGGCATTTCAACTCAGTTATTTATTTTTTCAACAAACATTTGTTGAGCACTTATATATACCAGGTTCCACAGCAGTAATTTTAAAACATTTCACATTATTTTGCTAAGGTAGTAGATTTCATTTTCAGGTTACTTTATAAGTGAAATATCATTCAAATTTGCCATATACTTTCATGTCAGTAAACATCCAGTCTGTACCAAGTCTGTGAATAAAATATATCCACATCTCCAAACATGGCAGAAATTATTAAAAAAATTGTCTTAAAAATACAGCCTAGATAGTAATGTTACGATGTTAACAATGGGAAAAACTGGGTAAGAGATAAATGAGAACTATCTGTACTATCTTTGCAAGTTTTCTGTCAATGTGAAACTATTACAAAATCAGGGTTTATTTAAATAAAACAGATACTGTCTGGAGCTTCACCAATACTGATTGGTAAGAAAATTCAGTTGACCAGTGTTACTGGTTTTGAAGTATCTGCTTGGCAGTTAGCACAGGACACTTCTTCTAAAAGGCTGTAAATAAGTGGGATGATTTTGCCAATTTCCTCCATTTCTAACAATTTATTCATGAGAACTATGGTTAATCCCCATGGAAGGTAGGATCTCTGCATGGGATGGGGGACAGGGAGGGAGATCCAGGAAGACTGTGAGAAGAGGGGGCGTTGGTGCCACATCACAGATTTCTGCACCATAAACTGAAGTCCTGTGAGGGCGAAGCCTGTCTCTTTGTCACCTGATGGCTACTGTTACTTAGTACCCCAACAAATCCACCTGCAGGGCAAGAGCTCCTGAGCTAAAGACATAGACACTAAACCCAGGAAATCTTCACTCCTTATCAATAATTTATTAGGAATTCAGAGCCCTGGTCTCTCTTACCTGATGGACCAGTCACTGGACTAGCCACATTTATAGCTTGCTATTTGTACTCAGCCTTCAGTGGTCAGAGAGAGCATACTAAAAAGCCTGAAATCACCCCAAAACACCATTTGTTTACCAAATCCAAAAGCCATGTTTCCACTTTGGCAGAAAATCCAACAGAATCCCTCAAAGGAACATTTTAAATTTAAAAAGTAACATTCCTTTGTGCACACCCCAGAATTAGAACACAGACACCTGCCCTGATTGGCTCCTGGAAAGATTCTTTTGTAACCAGTCATCTTTTGCTCCTCATCTTTAGCTCTATTCTGATTTTCCAGACTCACTTGAAACATCTTATTTTAAACAATAAACAATAAGATGTTTCAAATATAATGCATTATATTTGAATATATAATATATATAATTATTATATATATTATATATATAATATATATAATGTATTCTTTTAATGTATTAAAAGAATACAATATCATGGTTACTCATTACCCATGACAAGGATATAACTGATATAATTTTCCATATTAAAAATACAATTTAAAGTCCAGTCCTCACTTCTTTTTCATCTATTCTTCCCTAGACCTAACCACTATTCTAAATCCACATACACTTGTCTTTATACTTTGACTACATATGTTAATATTCATACAGTATTATTTTATGTATTTTTAACTCATAAAATTGGAATCACATATATATTATTTTATAACTTATTTTCTTCATTCAGCAATATGATTTGAGGTTTATCATGGTGTCAGATATCATTGTGCCAGATAGCATATTAGCATATTAAACCTCAATTAACAGCCCATGTAACACACTTGATAAAATTGGGGGATAGACCGCCAAACATCAAGCTGGGTAGAGACGAGACTGGTTCTAATCCCAACTCTTCTAGAATGAGAATTTGGCTGATTAACACCTTCTGATGTCAATTCCCTAACCCGAAACACAGAGTTAGGATAGAAATTTTCTAAGGTTCCTCAGCCTAATATTTTAAGACTTTGAAGAATGTCCTCAAATGCATGTTGCTCCTAGATGTTAATACCATTTATACCATGTAAGTCACTCCTGTACAGAAATAAATTTTGGATTGAGAATAATACCTCTAGAGCAACAACCAAGATTTGCATAGTGGCCAGAAAGCAAAGTAATATACTTGGAAGACAGAGTTGACACACGACCTAACTACATGTTCCAAGACAAAAATTTTTCTACTGACTTACTAGGATAACCAACACCAGAAATAAACATCATTTACCCCAGGAATGAACTCTCTTTCTTCCTCTTCATTCTAGTACTGACTTCCCTGAGTTTCTGGTCACTCAGCTACAGCTGGATGCCTTGCATGTTTTATGTCTATGATCATCCATGTTCATTTAAATACGGAAATTATAAACACTCAGAAAATGTTAAAAAGAACAAAAAATGATTCAGACATACTGACTGACAATTATACCCAATAACAAAGACATTCAAAAAGCAATCATAGAAAAACGGTGTTTTGTTTTTTTTAGGCATATTTATGCCATGAAGGTTGACATTTGGGAAGGAAGGGACAAGAAAGATCATTCAATATGGGTTAGGCTATAATGCTGCTTTATGAGTTTTTAGAAAAATAATGAGAGAAGAATGTATCAGTTACCCTGTGTTTCCTTTTTATCATTTCCTTTTATGACATGTAGAATCCTGAGAGATTACTCAGACCTCACTTTTTATCATATCCTAATTTGTAACCCCACTTAAGTTATATAGGAAGGGGGAGATGGAAGGTAGTTTTGTATTTTCATATTTAAAAAATTTTAGAAATTCACCTCTGTAAAAATATACAGTATGATCTTGGATCATAAGCACCTACACCCTTCAGACTGCATTTTGTAATTTCTTGTGCCTCTAAGCCTGCCTTAACATTTTTGATATTAAAGAAAAAGTCAGCCAAAGGTCTGATTCTAAAATATCCCTTGAGTGAGTGAGTGAGTGAAAGTCAGTCAGTCATGCCTGACTCTTTGCAAGCTCATGGACTATACAGTCCATGGAATTCTCCAAGCCAGAATACTGGATTGGGTAGTCTTTCCCTTCTCCAGGGAATCTTCCCAATCCAGGGATCGAACCCAGTCTCCCACATCGCAGGCAGATTCTTTACCAGCTGAGCCACAGGGAAGCCTAAGAATACTGGAGTATGTAGCCTGTCCCTTCTCCAGCAGATCTTCCGGATCCAGGAATTGAACCGGTGTCTCTTGTATTACAGGCAGATTCTTTACCAACTGAGCTATAAGGAAGCCCACGTGTCTTTACTGGGGCTAAGTAAGAAAGTATTACAAAATTCAGATTTGTTGTTCTGTCACTAAGCTGTGTCCAGCTCTTTGCGACCCCATGGACTACACCACATCAGGCTCCTCTGTTTTCCACTATCTCCTGGAGTTTGCTCAAATTCATGTCCACTGACTCGGTGATGTTATCTAACCATCTCATCCTCTGTCACCCCCTTTTTCTTTTGCATTCAGTCTTTCCCAATATCAGGGTCTTTCCCAAAGAACTGGCTCTTCACATCAGGTGGCCAAAGGTTCCAATAAATTTTTTTTTATTAAAAAAGAGGTGTTACATATACACAATGGAATATTCAGTTCAGTTGCTCAGTTGTGTCTGATTCTTTGCGACCCCATGGACTGAAGCATGCCAGGCCTCCCTGTCCATCATCAACTCCTGGAGCTTGCTCAAACTCATGTCCATCTAGTCAGTGATGCTATCCAACCATCTCATCCTCTGTCATCACCTTCTCCTCCTGCCTTCAATCTTTCCCAGCATCAGAGTCTTTTCCAATGAGTCAGTTATTCACATCAGGTGGCCAAAGTATTGGAGCTTCAGATTCAGTCTCAATCCTTCTAATGAATATTCAGGACTGACTTCCTTTAGGATTGACTGGTTTGATCTCTGTGCTGTCCAAGGGACTCTCAAGAGTCTTCTCCAACAACACAATTCAAAAGCATCAATTCTTCAGCACTCAGCTTTCTTTGTGGTCCAATTCTCATATCCATACATGACTGCTGGAAAAACCATAGCTTTGACTTGACAGATCTTTGTCAGCAAAGTAATGTCTCTGCTTTTTAATATGCTGCCTAGGTTGGTCATAGCTTTTCTTCCAAGGAGCAACCATCTTTTAATTTACCCAACCATTAAAAAGAATGAAACTAGAACACTTTCTAACACCATACACAAAAATAAACTCAAAGTGGATTAAAGATCTAAACATAAGACCAGAGACTATAAAACTCCTAGAGGAAAACACAGGCAAAACACCCTCTGACATAATCTGATTATGCAGGATCCTCTATGACCCACCTCCCAGAGTAATGGAAATAAAAGCAAAAATAAACATATGGGACCTAACTAAAAAGCTTTTGCACAACGAAGGAACTATAAGCAAGGTGAAAACACAGCCTTCAGAGTGGGAGAAAATAAGAGCAAACGAAGCAACTGACAAAGAATTAATCTCAAAAAATACAAGCAATTCCTGTAGCTCAAGTCCAGAAAAATAAACGACCCAATCAAAAAATCGGCCAAAGAACTAAACATTTCTCCAAAGAAGACATACAGATGGCTAACAAACACATGAAAAGATGCTCAACATCATTCATTACCAGAGAAATGCAAATCAAAACCACAATGAGGTACCATCTCACGCCAGTCAGAATGGCTGCTATCCGAAAGTCTACAAACAGTAAGTGCTGGAAAGGGTGTGGAGAAAAGGGAACCCTCTTGCACTGTTGGTGGGAATGCAAACTAGTACAGCCATTATGGAGAACAGTGTGGAGATTCCTTAAAAAACTGGAAACAGAACTGCCATATGACCCAGCAATCCCACTCCTGGGCATACACACCAAGGAAACCAGCATTGAAAGAGACACATGTACCCCAATGTTCATCACAGCACTGTTTATAATAGCCAGGACATGGAAGCAACCTAGATGTCCATTGGCAGACGAACAGATAAGAAAGCTGTGGTACATATACACAATGGAATATTACTCAGCCATTAAAAAGAATACATTTGAATCTGTTTTAATGAGGTAGATGAAATTGGAGCCTATTATACAGAGTAAAGTAAGTTAGAAAGAAAAACACCAATACAGTATCAGATCAGATCAGATCAGTCACTCAGTCGTGTCCAATTCTTTGCGACCCCATGAATCGCAGCACGCCAGGCCTCCCCGTCCATCACCAACTCCTGGAGTTCACTGAGACTCACGTCCATCGAGTCAGTGATGCCATCCATCCATCTCATCCTCTGTTGTCCCCTTCTCCTCTTGCCCCCAATCCCTCCCAGCATCAGAGTCTTTTCCAATGAGTCAACTCTTCACATGAGATGGCCAAAGTACTCAGCTTTAGCATCATTCCTTCCAAAGAAATCCCAGGGCTGATCTCCTTCAGAATGGACTGGTTGGATCTCCTTACAGTATACTAATGCATATATATGGAATTTAGAAAGATGGTAACGATAACCTTGTATGCGAGACAGCAAAAATGACACAGATGTAAAGAACAGTCTTTCGGACTCTGTGGGAGAGGACAAGGGTGAGATTTGAGAGAATAGTATTGAAACATGTATATTATCATATGTGAAACAGATCGCCAGTTCAGGTTCGATGCATGAGACAGGGTGCTCAGGGTTGGTGCACTGGGATGACCGTGAGGGATGGGATGGGGAGGGAGATGGGAGGGAGGGTCAGGATGGGGAACACATGTACACTCATGGCTGATTCATGTCAATATATGGCAAAAACCACTACAATATTGTAATTAGCCTCCAATTAAAATAAATTTAAAAAAAAGAATGAAATAATGCTATTTGCAGCATCATAGACATTCTTGGAGACTGTCATACTAAATAAAGTAACTAGACAGAGAAAGATAAAACCATATATCATTTATATGTGGACTCTAAGATAAAATGAAACAAATGAATTTATCTACAGAACAGAAGTAGACTCACTGACGTAGAGAATGAACTTATGGTTACCAGGTGGACAGGACGGAGGGTGGGGATAGACTGGGAGTTTGGGACTGACATGTACACACTGCTATATTTGAAATAAAATGCCTTTCCATATTTAAAAAAAAGAAAAAAGATTCATGTTACAATAGAGGGGAAAAAAGGTGTTAAAAATGTTACTAGAAACTAAAACTATCTTCCTCTAGTACAGGCTTATGAAAATTATTTGAAGACTTAAGTCCCTTCATCTGCTTTTAAAAAGGAAAAAGCATTCTAATGAAGTAGCATGAATTATCATTAGCTCATCATTCAAGAATGAGTAAAAGCTTAATAAACAAAAATTTCTATTATTGGGTTGTGATCTTTAGTTTTCAATATACTCTACTGAATTCGGGTAGTTCACAGCCAACATGGGTCTGAGAAGCTAAACTTAGAGTTATTAAGCAAATCCACTTATCAATGTCACGTATTAGGATAGAAAAGTACTCAAGTGTTTTTCCTTTTTTACTTTTTACAGTTCTTTAAATACCATTAAGAAAGTTCCTTTTACAGATACAACTTCAAGAGTCTCATCACAGGGCCCTAAGCTTTTAAGACATACTTTGTTAGCTCGATCCAACAAGTGGGACTTCATGTCAGAGACATGTTCCATTGGCATTTTACCTTGTTTCTCATTTTAGGAAACCCTATCTGGCTCCTCTAGTCCTCCATGCACTTCTTCTCTCTTTTTTTGGCTGCACTGGGACTTTGTTGCTGCACGTGGGATTTCTCTAGTTGTGGAAGCAGGGGTGGTTCCTCTCTTCTTGTGCTGGCTGAGCTTCTCATTGCAGAGGCTTCTCTTATTGCAGAGCAGAGGCTCTAGGGCATGTGGGCTTCAATAGCTGCAGCTCTTGGGCTCAGTAGTTGGAGCTCGCCAGCTCTAGAGCACCGGCTCAGTAGTTGTGCTGCATGGGCTTAGTTGCCCCAAGGCATGTGAAATCTTCCCAGACTAGGGGTTGAAACCATGCTCCCCTGCACTGGCAGGTGGATTCTTAACCACTAGACCAGCACAGGGAAGTCCCTCCATGTATTTCTGCTCTTGGAAGACAACAGAAGTGCAGATTCTCTTCATCCCCGTGTATCACATATTCCATAAAATGCTGACAATTAAAGGGCTAACTTTCACTGTTGTCCCAATGGACCCTGGACTGCGAGAGGCTGCCAAACAAGGAGACTCTTTCAAGTGGAGTTTATTGGAAGGCTCTTTGTGCCTTTTCCATTTCAGTCTCTCACCTATGAGAAACCACTTTAAAAGCCACAGGGAAATATACCCATTTGGATGTTTAGAAAGAAAACAGAACGATATTCTTCTTTCTTCTCCCCAGGAAGATCAGAAGTCTGAATGTCATTATTCTCACACTAAATGACCTGACAACAGTTAAAAATACATTTGCAGTATAGGGTTAACGTAAGAAGATAAAGAAAGGCAGCTATCCTTCCATACAGTCTCTGATTTCACTATGAAATCAACAACAACAAAAAAGACCCACCAAAATAGAGCCGTTAGATTTTTTTTTTTCTTTAGAAAATGGGTAAAGTGCATTTTCTTTTGCCTTCTCTAATTTGCTTTTGAGCTCTTGACCCAAGAAATTGTATCTGATTACATATCAGAGAGAATAATAAACCTAAATTGATGACTGACATTTCTAACAGATGAACAGTAATATTTCACTGCTGAAATCCTGGACAGTTTTCTAAGGGCTCTTTTTACAAGTGAGCATCATAAATAGCCAGCACATTGAGGGTTTAATTACGAAATCAGGAGGCTTGATTTACGACCCTCTCTTCAGAGCCCAACAACACCTCTCCGTTCGCAGACATGATGTCTTAGAGCTGCAATCATAAGCACTAACCTTATTGATTTCCCAGTCTTCCTCCAACTTTTCCATTGCAGCTGAGTCCTGAGTGGACTCCTGTACATCAGAAGTGACCTGCTCCTCTCTGCCTGGCAGAGGAAACTTTGCTTTGTTTTCTGTTGAGCATTTTGATTTGAGAATGCTGTTGAGACAGTTTTCCATCTCCTGCTTAGCAGATTCAAGTCTGTTTTCCAAATCTTTTTGTTTACACTTCAGTGATTTTATATCATCTTTAATAATCTTCTGTCCTGCTGAAGATGTATTTTGCTTGATGGACTTTGCTAAAGTTAAAATCTTCTCTAATGGGCCATCTTGTAAATGGAGACTATTCTCTAGGTCCTGTGAGCAGAGAAAAGATTGTCACAAAAGTATCACTGTTCAATTATCACAAAAGTTAGTTGACTTTTGTAAATTATAGAGTATTCTGCTTCACTAGTGGGAAGCTTTGTAAGAAACATATCAACCCATATCACAAAGAAGAAACTTTGGGCAAAATTTAAACTAATGTAGTGACCCAGATCAAATTCCCCAATAGATTTTATAAGATACTAGAAGATTTTACCGGAGAAGGCGATGGCACCCCACTCCAGTACTCTTGCCTGGAAAATCCCATGGATGGACAAGCCTGGTAGGCTGTGGTCCATGGGGTCGCTAAGAGTCGGACATGACTGAGCGACTTCACTTTCACTTTTCACTTTCATGCATCGGAGAAGGAAATGGCAACCCACTCCAGTGTTCTTGCCTGGAGAATCCCAGGTGCGGGGGAGCCTGGTGGGCTGCCGTCTGTGGGGTCGCACAGAGTCGGACACGACTGAAGCGACTTAGCAGCAGCAGCAGCAGAAAATTTTATAAGATTACATTTATAAAAAGTAATGAAGAAAATGTTCACAACCCATTCCTAGAACATAGGAAATGGCCAACACATATTTGTTGAGTATATATTTTGTTCAAGATACTAATTAATATATAAATAATACTAAAATCAAACACAACCAAAACACTAATAAGTGCCTACTTTGTGCAAGGCCCTAAAAAGAATAAAATCATTTAGTATGTGCTCATATGAATCTAGTGCTAACATTTAAAATTCAGAGCAAAGCTTAAATCAATCAAATGCAATATCTTAAATATAGTAGGGACTCAATCAATATTTACTAAATGCTTAAATGAATGAGGCTAATTTGAGATCTCCAGACTCAAAAGGAATTTGATAAACTATAGCACGTACAGATATTACTACTGAAACAGAATAAGCCTAAAAGTTACTAGGTGAACTATGCTGTATTTATTGCTCACTGTTCTAATGGACTACACAGTAAGTATTCATTCATTCATGCGAGTAATATGGTCAAGTTTTAAAATTACATAGATGAGTAAAATATAGTCCCTTCACAATCCTATAGCCTAGTGAGAGTGACACAGAAGTAAACAGACCATTGTAAAAGAATGTGGAAAGATGTATGCTAACAAATACGCACAGGTCATTGAAACATTTTCAGCTGGAAGAAGGGAGTTCCAGATTGCATTTTGGATAGATACGAGGTGGCCATGGGCAAGCTGCACCACCAAGGGTGACAGTGCAGGCAGGGAGCCTACTCAGACATCTAACAAACACAGGCATCTGTGAGACGAGGGTCTGCTCTAACGCAGCGGCCATGGGGGTAACAGCAGAGGGACAAAGTGTAGAGGTAACCCAGAGACGAAAGAGACAACTCTTGATGTCCCTCTAGGCCGGGCAGCCTAGGAAAGGATATCCAGGTTTCTGACCCGCAGCCTAGAGAGATGGTGTAGATATCCAGAATCAGAGGAGAAGAAGCAGGCTCACTGGAAGGAGTCGGGGTATGGACAAAAGGAAGGAGATGACAAGTTATTTTCTGGACATGCTGAACCACAAATAACTAGGAGACACCCAAGTACAGAAGTCTAGTGGGGTCAGGAGACCCAAGAAGTAGCCCCCACTCTGTCATTTAGCTCATCATATATAAAATGAGGAATCTGAACTTGATAGTTTCTGAGATTCCTTCCAACTATAGCTCATGTCTTATACTTTTCTCAGTATCTGAGGTACCCAAACACGGGCTTGGACATGATGACCCTCAACATTTGTCAAATTCTCACTGTTAAAAACGGAGGCAGGATTTCCCTGGTGGTCCAGGGGTCAAGACTCTGCGTTTCCACTGCAGGGGGCTCAGGGTCAATCCCTCAGGGTTGGAAACTAAGATCCCACATGCCACATGGCCAAAAAAAGAGGGAGAGGGAGGTGGCCTTGTCAGAGTGTCAAGCTATTCTGAAGGGGGAGTCTTGCTTGATTCCCAAGTTCCTAAAAAGAAGAGATCAGAAATTCCCAAATTCAAGGCACTAGGGCTTCCTGAGACTCACCCCATGCAATCTCCAAAGGACTGTGAAAGCAGCATAGAAAAGTAAAGAACATACTTTACTGTTTCCTTCCAGAGGACACCGCATTTGTTGGCTGTGCAGTGAGCTTCCAAGGAATGTGTTTTGAGAATGCGGGTAAAGAGCTGCAATGCTTACTGTGTAAGGTAAGGGGTTGTTGAAGTGGTGAGGGTGGGAATTTTAAAAGCTCTCCATCTGCAGAGAACTCTAAGGTAGTCCATGAGTATGAAAATAAACAAGGTGAAAATTACACAACTCGCATCCACCCGTGATGAAGACTGCAAAACTGAACCATTTCCCCTTCGGCCTTATTGCGTTAGGTACACCATTTGATCACCTAGTTATCTCCTAGAATCACTGCACTTTTTTCTAAGACAGAGATCTCCAGCAGCTGCTGACTGGTCATGAGTGGAATTATCTCTGAGGGTCCAGAGGGCTGAGTACTGTCCAACTCAAGTTATAAATGGATTTGCTCACTAATGAAGAACATTTCCACTTTTCATGACCAGATAGGACTTTATCCAATAGTCATCTGAATAGCGTTTTCAGCATTTTAATTTTTCTTTTTTTATTTCTTTCCTTTCAGCATTTGAATTTCTGATCAAGAACACTAATTTGTCAAGTTGTGTTTAATATTGATTTTTTAAAATGCCTATCATTTCTGGATATTGCTTAATACCTGCAGTTTCTGCAGTTTTTCCTCAACTGCTCTTTCATCTACAGGCCTATCAGAAAAACAGACAAATTCCTTAGCGATATAGTCCAATGCAGTGTTCAGGTCTGTGACACAAAGCTGGTAAGAGTCGTGTTCTTGAACATGACCTTCTAGTTTCTGCACAGAATCCTAAAAACAAAACATTGACAATGTATGAATTAGATCTCTGAATTATCTCACTCAGAAAATAATTAAATTGTTCATAAATATTTATTTTATGAGGGTTCATCTTGAAATAGAAATAAGACCATAAATCATCCAGAGTTCTTAAGTAAAATTTTTAGTGTTGAGATATTTATTTGTTCTCCACCCCACGTTTCTTTGCTTTCATTTCACTCCCGAAAACAACTTGTCAGAGGTTTACAAAATAAAATGGCTACAAATTATATCACCAAATCACAAACATCCATAATAAAGCAGCTCCCTCGATTACCCTTCTCAGAAATGAGACTATGTGAAATCAACCTAACCTCAGATTCCTTTCCTAAGAATCAAACCCCAAAGTTGGGAAAAAGTAATCCTAACTCAAGAGCAAAACCACTTTCAAGTTCTCTTCCTGGAGTAAGAAAATAAGGTGACCACACCTGATCAGAAAAGCAGCAATTAAATAACTTACAGCCAAGTGAGCATAATCTTCACCTCCGCACAAATCCTGCTATCTGTATAAGTGAGATTTCTAACCCAGGTAATCCTTACACTGAATCCAACTTTCCATGTGCAAAGAATATAAATAATTCTCTTAAGATAATACTATGCTTCATGACAAAATGACATTTTACTTCTTAATTCTTTTATTGTGGATCATGTGGAAAGACTCAAGGGAGAAATCTGATAAAGTTTATACAGAATAATGGATACAACTATCACAATAGATGATGGATGGATGTGCAGATGGATAGATGGGTGAAGGCAATAATAGACTGATGGATGGATAGATGGATGCTGCATGGGCAATTTTGACACTACCTCTTACATAAAAATGCCTAAGGGAATTCCCTGGCAGTCCAGTGGTTAGGACTCCACATTTTCACTGCCGAGGGCCTGGAAAAAAATTTTAAACCTTCCAATCCCTGAAGAGGAGAACTTTGATGAAAGGAGATAACACTATCATCAAATAATACACACTAGATTTCTCTAGCAAAACTGACCAAATCGATTCCTCCATTTTGTGGAGCTAGCATTTGTATCTAAAAATGATACATTTCTAAAAGTTTTAGATTTTCCAAAAGAACCAAAAAATGGTCCCATACACAAATAGTACATAATTAAGCATACTGAGGATGATCACTTAAAGTTTTGTTTTGAGCATTTCACCTGCAGTTGCTGAAGAAGACTCTCATGTAGATGCTTGATTTCCAGCCACGGTTCTTCACTAAAGTTGGGATTTTTAGTGCACTCTAAGAGGTAATTTCCTTGAGATTTTAACTCCTCTAGTAAGAATGTTAAATCCTGTGCTTTCTGGAGGAACTTCTTATAAATTTTTAATTGAGCTTTCTTCTCCTGCAAACCAGGCTGCAGAGCAAAGCCCACTTCTTGTTTCTTTTTCAGTTCTGTGAGCATTAATCTCAGATCCTCCTTACTTTGCAAATACTTCTCGCCTTCTAGTAGAAGCTTTTCCTGATGGCTAAATTTTACAAAATAGTTTATAAATGAAATGACACAGCAAAACAAAACAGCATTTTGCAACATATAATACAACATGCATTATTATAAAAAGCATTAAAATAACACTACTGTACATTATTCCCAGAGACTTCTTTGGCATTGTAACATTCTAAATGGCCCTAAGTTTAACTCAGAAATCAAGATAAAAATTAGTTGTAGTATGATTTTAAAAAACTATTGTTTCCATTATATAATTTGATCTGAGGACAAAAGTTTAATAATTTAGATTTCAAACTAGTCCAGTTTTTATTATGTTTAAATATAATTATTCTGTGTTTTTCTTTTTCATTTAAGTAAAACAAATAAGCATGCAGTATATTGGCCAGCTAACTAGCTTATGCTTCCTACAGCTTGATTTTAATTTTGATCTGACTGCTTCCTTATAAAAATATGAAATTTACATTTCCACTGAACATTAAATGTATCATGATTTGATTTGATGTGAAAGGAGTTAAGAATTTTCACCAGAATTATGTTCACTTAATTCATACATTTATAAATGTTTCTCATAGCATATATATTTAAAAGCATAAACTATCCTACAGTAAAGTAAACACTGAGGTTGTCTGGGGGCAGGAGGTTTGGTACAGAAGGACTTTATCGAAGGTAGAAAGATAGACAATGTTAATTTGTTACCAATGGTGGGTTGATGCACCAGTCAAAGTAAACAAGGAGTTATTACAGCATGTTTCATATCTGATCCAGAGAACTAGTCTCTGTTTCTGCCTCAACACTGTGGTTGTCCCTGACATTACTTTCTCTCCAACAGATATATTATATCTACATCCAGAAGGCAGACAAAACATACTTGTTATGGCTTCCCTGTGCAATGAAAAATCATGAAAATGGTGAAGGCATGCCCTTTACCTTAGATATGTGTTGGCCAAATGGAGTGTGTTGTCCCACTGGTTCTTGATATCAGTGAGGGTCTTTGGAACCACTGGAGTCTTGCTGCTCTCAGCCTGACTCATGATGGCCTGTATTTTAGCATCCCCTTCAGGTTTTAGTAAAATGATTTCCTAAATTAAATAAAAATGATCTTAAAATCCCATTCATACTACTTGGGGATTACATATGATATCTTTTTACTCATAAACATCATTCAGAGATTCTAACTGCGGAGTAGATTTCAAAATTTCCCTTTCACTTTTACATATGCCCCAAGCACAAAGATATCCTTCACATTGCATAGAACTGCTTCTCAGTAAACATCTGTCACGTTACCTACTCTCCTCTCGATTCTCAATTGCACTCAAAGAAATTATGTACAAAAAAACTCCCTGGCAAATCCTCCTCCCAACCTGCACCATTATTTATAAATAAAAAGTTGGGGTGACAACCTGAACAAGACGTCTTTATACATCTAAGAGTGGGTTTCCGGCTTCCTATAGGAAAATGCACAGTGTCACAGGCCCACTCCTGTTTCTCCAGCACAACATAATTAATTCTCATTCCCTGTACTTTGATTTTCCTCTTTTGCCCTAAACAATCAAGTTCTTCTCTTCTTAGAAACACTACTTCAGATTCACCTTCTCTGGAAAACCTTTCAGATGTGATCCCAAACACTTCTGACTACTTCTGTACGTCAAACTAACCCTTGAAACTTGACCATTATCTTCCTCCACAGTTAGTATCTGATAAACCAGGAAACACTCAACCCACTCAGGATCTAATACCCTTTAGGATCCATACATATCCACTCTGAAAATGAGCTCCTCTCCAGCCCTGACTTTGACATTGCCAATGCCTCTGATGTACTGATATCTATTCGTTTAACATCCTAGCAAACTCCTACCTGCTGCAGTTCTAATTTATAGTCTTTATTTCATATCTGCAGTCAGTGAAGATGGATAATAACTGGGCACTGCTCTCACAAAGAGAGGATATACCTTTCCTTTCTATATGCGTTAAAATAATTTTAGATTCATCACAGGCCTTCTCTTTTGTAAGCTCAGTCATCTGAATTTCTCACCCAATCCACACTGATCCTGTTTTCCATTAACAAACAAATCTTTGCAACTTTCCTCTAAATCTTATTAAAATTGGAGTTCATCCTGACCTCTGACATTTAGTTTCCACAGTTATACCTTTATTTTATGGATTCTTTCCTCAAGTGGCATTTTGCCTTCAGATGAATTCAAAACCATAAGGGATTCTTTAATCCCTGTTATCCAATGAATTACATCATGTGCAAGATCATTAAAACTCTGGTCCTCGGCAGGAGGTAACTTATCCTCTTTGTCAGTTTCACATATTTGTCTCAATAATGTCTGGTATCTATCAATCAAATGTGTTGATTCCGTTACTATTTCTTCTTCCTCAGTAATCCCATATTGCTTCACAGAGTTGTTCAACTGGGCCATTGATTCGAATTGTTCTCTGTAAATTCCAAATATCATTGGAAGATTATAGGAGCCATGACACACCTTCAGAAACCATATCCCCAAGAAACACATTTTGTGCAAGATCATCTATACCTCTTTCTAGCTAGAGCTTGGCAAAATAGCTCCGTTTTCTCTCGTGTTCCTTCCATTTCTTTCCATATTTCTTCTTGATTAGTCAACCACTTACTCAGGTTTCTGTGGTCATTATGGAGTCTAAAACAACATCACACATGTTAAAATATGAAATCAGCAAAAAGTGTCTATCTGAAGAAATCGTTGGCACCAATCTTGTAAGCCAACCAGGTTTTTTACATTTTATTTTTATTCTTTATAAAAATTTTTGTAACATTATTTACAAAATAATGTTACAAATAACAAATTTAGAAACAAAATTATAACATTAAAATCTGAATAATAATAGCATGTATTATAGTGGAATTCTAATAAGCCATAAATATATATCATAAGCTTCCCAGGTAGCTGAGTGGTAGAGAATCCGCCTGCTGATGCAGGAGACTTGCGTTTGATTCCTGGGTCAGGAAGATCCCCTAGAGGAGAAAATGGTAACACACTCTAGTATTCATGCCTGGAGAATTCCATGGACAGAGGAGCCTGGCGGGCTACAGTCCCTGGGGTCACAAAGAGTTGAACATGACTTAGCGATGAGCATGAGCATGAGATATATCATAAAAAATAAGAAACAAACAGAAAATATTTGGGGGCTCTCCCCTGAACCTTGGCCATAATTTGAAGAATTCTCCAAACCTCTGTATCCCCAGTGTCAAACATGGGTTTGAAAGCATATATTTTATTTTTGAAATTCATGTGTATATATATCCCACTGCTAGCTGTACTGAGGCAGAGTACATATGAAGATTTTACATAAGTAAACTTTCACAGTAAGTTTACTATGAAAGATCACCTTTATTTCCTACCTCAGTAGCTGCTGCAAGCACTCTTCAAGCTCCTTTGCCCGTGCCTGGCATATGGACTCCGTTTTTTCTAATTCAACTTCTTGACTTACGATCCAACTGTTAAGCTTCTTAACAGGTGCTTTGGGCAGATGTTTTTTCACATGATTCAGTACAGTTCCCACTTGCTGTATTTCACTGCCTCTTCCTTCAAGAGTCAAGAAATCCTTAAGAAAGACAAAAACTGAATTATATCCTACAGGCAAGCCTCAGTGTGGTCCCTGTCACCCCAGTGATACTTTTCCAAGATAGTACACAGACAAGCCATCTCCATAACTTCCTCTGTAAAAGAAGAGCTAGGAGATACGGCTAACTCCATTGGCAAATGATCAAAAGATGATTTATATTAGTTCTAGACTGTGTGTGCACATTGGCGTTTGCATCTGACTTTCCGGGAATCACATCAAGCAAAATGATGCCACCGTGTGGGTCAGTGAGAGTCAGATCCGGAAAGCCACATTCTGTTCAACTTCTCCTAAATATTTTAGCCTTTCTGGCAACCAATATGTAAAACCAGGCAGCCTATTTTCTACTTAACTTTGTCAAATCAGAATTTTATTTCAATGTCTGGGTTTCAAGGTTTGAGTATCAATTGCTGAGACCCATGGAATGAGCAAATTTAAAGAAAAGAAAAAAGAACTCTAAATGAAAAAAGCAGAAGAAAAATGATTCTGTCGATAAAGAATGGTTATCATCAAAGCAAGAAATATACTGAGAACATTTAATGCCATCAATTAGCTGGAGAGCATAACTTATCACCTAAAATACTTGATAATCTACCATAAAGTGATCAAGAATTGAGGGTGCCATACACATTTTAAATGCCCTATTAATGCCTCTTATCTCAGGCTACCTTCCACTCCACTCCCATCAGCAGTGTATTAAAATATTTGAGAAAAAGTCAGATTTTTTTGGTAAATATTACCTTTATGTAGGGAAATTACTAAGTCAAAATAACTATTATCCTATCTACTTATATACAGTTCTGCCTCCAGTATTTTAATTTTGACAAATTTTGAATGAAATTTATATACGTCTTCTTACAGAAAGTTTTTGTAGTTTTTGTTCCACACACTTTTTTGTTTCTGATGGTTCAAAACACTCCTTAAGGTTCATTTTAATGCTGCCAAACCAGTCATTAAAGTTCTTGCACTGATCTGTAGGAAAAAACAAAGGAAGCTGTATTTATTCAAAGATGACATCACCTACCTTGTTAAATTAAGAGATTCTGAAACTTGCTCCCCATGCCATAGGTACAAGTCACTGTGAAATGATAATAAACCTAATTTTGAGGGTTAAAAGAACCTACACAGTAATTGTGGCATATTTTCTATACCAAACCTCCTTTCCAATCATACAAGACCCACACGGAAACCTACAGGGGCAGCCCACTCACAGGCATGTCCCCAGACTCTGACTACAGTGAGCAGGTCAAACGCTAGGACCCAGGTGCCTCTCCTTCATGAAATAAAGATCTGGGACTTGAACAAAAGGCATGTCTTTTATAATAGGCATACATCAGTGAGTGTTTGCTCCCAAAAGATTTATCTGAATATTATTTCCTTAAATAGGCTCTGTGCAACCATCATCTCTAAGTGAAGCTTAGATTAATTAGCCCTTGTGTTCACAGTACCTATTCACTTTTCAATATTCCCAGGAATAGTAAGGAAGCATTGCACTCACCATTCAGTAACTTAGAAAAGTGATCTTGCAAAACACTTTTTTTGGTATTAAATAAATCACTGACACTTTCATATTGCTTTTTTAATTCAGAGAGTTCAGGAGTCAGACAACCTATTTGATTCTCAAGTAATATCATACTGTGCTTCTGCTGTAGAATTTGTTGTTGAATCTCCTAAATATATAAACAAACAAACAACCAGTACTTAAAATGGGCTCAGTTTACACACAGAATATTAGGTATCCATTGTTTCTATTAAAACCTAGATAATTTTTTACTGGGTGGATCTGCTTTCTCTTAGATAATAAATGTATGTGCTTAGTCATTCAGTTGAGTCTGACTTTCGTGACCCCATGACCTATAGCCTACCAGGCTCCTCTGTCCATGGGATTCTCCAGACAGGAAGCCATTCCCTTCTCCAGGGGATCTTCCCAACCTAGGGATGGAACCCAGGTCTCCCACATTGCAGTCAGATTCTTTACCATCTGAGCCACCAGGGAAGGCCCAATAAATGTATTTTACAGTTTCACCTTTTAACTAGAGAAGGAAATGGCAACCCACTCCAGTGTTCTTGCCTGAAGAATTCAGTGGAGAGAGGACCCTGGTGAACTACAGTCCATGGGATCAGAGAGTCAGGCACAACTTAGCAACTTTCACTAACTCACTCACCTTTTAATTCCTTTGTGGGCAATAATTATTTGATATTTAATATGGACTGTAGCCCACCAGGGTCCTCTGTCCATGGTATTCTTCAGGCAAGAACAGTGGAGAGGGTTGCCATTTCCTTCTCCAATTAAAAGGTGAAACATACACAAATTGTTTTTCTGACTTTTCTCCCCAGGCTTTCATTTTTTTTAAAGTAATTATTTGTATTAATTTCAAAAGGATAAGACTACCAGAAATAAGTGTGAAAATAAATCTGAGCCACAGAAGAGAAGCAACCAGGAAGTACCTCGAGTTTAGTGAAGATCTCCAAGCTGTCGGAAGGCGACAAGGCATTTAAGAGAGACTCAGTCATTCCAATCTGGGTCTTGGCCTGGTCAAGATCTTCCCTTAGCTCAGCTGTGCTGCCGCTGATTGCACCACAGTTGGATCCTCCCGTTAAATGCATTTTCACACGTTCTATCTTGTTCAAAATAGAAGATTCCATCACCTGAAATTATGAAACATATGAATTACTGTCACGGATTTGATTTAACTAGATTTTAAGACAACTACATTGCTGAAGAATGAGTTGAAACTTTGTTCATTTCAATGTGAAATCACCTCTCTCTTTCTGATTTTTTCCTTGTTCTGCATGATGATACAACAGTTTAAATACTGCTGTTAAAAAAAAAGAGTAACATGAAAAACTGAAATTGACATTCTAATTTTTTTCTAAGAGAGTAACTGAATTCTTCCCCTTGAAACAAGTTTTATTTAGCATACCAGTTGAGGTACTATCTCATGGTGCTCATTGGAAACTAATATTAAAACATATATAAAAAAGTAAGTAGCCAGCATTTACTGTTTATTATGTACACAGAATCATGGTAAGTATTTTATATACAAAATTCAGGCTTGAGAAGGATAAGCAACTTGCCCAAGACCACAAAGTTGGCAGGTGGCAGAGCAAGGCCTTCCCCCAGAAAGTTTGACTCCAGAGCTCATGTTCAAGCATTTTTGCATTTTTATTTAAGTAAAAGTCTAACAAATCTCTCCATACAACAGAAAATCCCAGTTGGGGCAATCTCTCTGTTTCCCTGTCTAGCAACTAATAAACCTGGAATCATTGAGCCATATGACTCCATCCTATGCCCAAGAACACTTATGAGGAAACCCTTGTTACTTTTCATGGGAGCACAGTAACATCTCCCCTTCCACACAAGAGGTCCGTGAAATAAGTGAATTGAGAATAAAACAATGTAAAAAATTACTCATTCTAAATTGGAACAAATATAATAAATTATGCTGACTGTTAAAAATTTGGTTGGGCATGAATAAAGGTGAATCAAATAATGACCCTGTTTTTATTTTAAGTTTTAGAATTCTGGTTTATAAATATTACTATAGAGGATAGAGAGCATTTTTAATTGCAACTTTTAAACAAAAATTCTCTTACCTGTAATTCAAGAGGTATTTCACCGCTTTGAAGCAGGAATTGTATTTTAGCCACTCTTTTAGAAAATTCTGAAGGTTTTTGTTCATGGACTTGTAACTCTTCCTAAAACACACAATGCCAATAGAAAATATATTTTTATTTTATACCTTATTTTCTGGTACCCGTGATTGGTACTGAAAATATTTAGCAACTAAAAGAGCTTTGAATTTTCCCAAATCACTTGATTTTTGACAGAGTCCTGGGAGATACAAAACTAAGCGTCTTCATGAGTCAGGCATATGTTATAACTTATGAGTGAAACACTTTGGCAATAACACATTTGGAAAGTCTTTTCCAAAAGTATAAAAATGGATATGTGAACTTAAAAGTGAATAAAGGGACCAAAATTAGAGAAAAAAAGATTTGAAGCATCAGACTTGGTATACTGTAAAGTCATCATGCATGCATACATACATTTTTATATTACATTGAACCACATATAACTGCACAACTCTCTTCCTCTCTTCCTCTGAGCCCATCCAAGTGCCTATTCATAAAAACTTTTCTCTTAATAAAGAGACAGCTACCTGTTTCACTATTTTATGTCTCCTTGTCGAAATTCTTTTCCAAAAAACACAAGAGCCAGAGCGTAGCTTCTAGTCACTAATTGCTGGTGGTCTAGTAGTTAAGATACAGCGCTCTCACTACTATAGCACAGGTTCATTCCCAGCCAGAGAACTAAGATCCTGCTTCAGGCTGCCACACACTTGACCCATCCCCGAGGTCACTTTTATCTATGAACCTCCAGGTTGTCTGTGAACCCACATTAACACCTGCTAACATCTTCCTGGACTACCACAAAGAAGACAATGGAATTCAGGTCTCCCTCGAGGAACAATGAAAGAAATGAAGGGTTTCTTTGTGATTTCTCTATCCCTCTTCAAGAAAGCAAACTTGAAAATAAAATGCCAATGTCTATAATAAGGACATATGTTCTATTTCTGTTCAATTACCTTCAGTTTTTCTCTTTCCTCTTCAGTCAGTTGATGTAATTCCAATTTTTGAAGGACCTTTTCAGTCCACTCATCAATTCCATTTTTTAAGTCAAAAAGTTTGTCCCATAAAGCTAGAGCTCGACCAAGATTTTCATAGTAGTCCTCTGTCTTCTCATTTATCTACCACAATTTAAAAATAAAAATAATACATTGAATGGTGAAAAGTATAAGAACAACTGTTTCAAACACAACTTTAAGATAAAATTTTAGATTACCTTTACTTGCTAAATTATTTGCTTTATTTATCAACAAAAATTTTGCTTTAATATACCATAGTTTCATTATTCTACAAAAATAACTTAGCTGATTTGGTGCAGTTTATAAACAACTGAAAGAAATAGTCTTTCTCATTTCTAAACCACAATAATAAAAGAAGCTTTCAAAAATCCAGCTCAAAATATACAAATTCTTATTTTGTAATTCATGAAATATCATTACTCCTCAACCAAAAATTAGTAAATAAATACAAAGCTGAACATCAATAACTTACATGGATGAGTAATATATTAACTAGTTTATTTTAAATAAGTTGAGTATGTACTTGTAGATCTAAAAGAGTATGGACCCATTTCTTAGTAGTACCTAACTCTGGGGTAAAGTTAAATCCTAAGTCATAAATTTTATATTATTTGAACATTTTTTTATAATAAGCACTTTTGAATTTTATAATTAGATAACAACATTAAAGATGCAAACGAAAAGATCAATTTAATTGTTATAAAGCAGAATTTCTAGTCAATCAAATTATCACTTACATCAAGCCATCTATCCACAATAATATTAGCTTCTTTCTCAAAAGGAGGCTCTTCAAAGGTTCTCATTTTATTTAGATGAAACTGCAGATTTTTGCAGATCTGGTTAATCTTGTCTACAACTTCTAAGTGTTCATTAAATTCTTCTTTAACAACTTCAATCTGTAAAAGTGATATGAAACATATTTTGATATACTGACACAAACTGGTAAGACATTGTTCCACTTTCTCAACAAGAAATTCTTAGAATCCTAAACTTCTGGTTTAATAATAATCCTACAGCCAAATTCCTTGTCCCACTCTGCATGATGAAATATTTATAATAGTCTAAAACTATGTTTCTAGTCAAATGAAATTATATTCTATCAAAAAAGTCACCTCTATTCAGTGGTATGAAAAATGACAGCTCCTAGACTGCTTCAACAGGAACCGTTTTTGTAATTTTGAAGAACCTAAGTGCTCATCTGATTAAAACAGACAAAGCTCTAAAACATCAATAACATGACTTCTAGTTTAATCTTTCATGATTTTAACTCCCATATCATTTCTAACATAGAAAGTGAAACACTATCAAAAGGCCAACGATTTTAAACTACAAAATAAAATTTGAGTGTTGAGTAATGCAATTCGAATGTTTCCACTCAATTTACTAATCTTACACAAGCATTTTTAATGATTATATAAAACTTGAAAATAGTGATTTCTCATAAATAAAAAACTAAAAATTATATCCCTATGGGGGATACGACTTCCATTTCTGGGAATATGCAGTGAACATAATTTTTCTTATTTCCATTAAGTACAACTAAAAACCCTGGACACTACCTACAAAACAGACTTAAGAAAACTAAAAAGTGAGGCGCTCAAGGAGGGAGCATGGCTGGGGGTATCAGCTCCTGAAGCCAGCCTGGTGATCAGTTCCCTGAATTTTCCTTTTCCCTTGCATATCCCAGAGTGTGTACTGGAGAAGTCAGAACCTGGCAATATCCACGTGTACAGACCAAGAAAAGCCTTTTCTCTTCAGCCAAAGAACCAGGAATAGGACAACACAGTAAAACAGAAAACTTTTAGGAAATACCGCTGGAGCAAAAAACCTTAGAAAACACGTGGCCCTAACCCCCTCCTGTACCAGCAAAGCTTAAGTGTAGAGCCTAGATCACCACCATCTCCAGGTAGTAACAGGAGCCCCACTCTCCCCCAGCCAGGAAAAAGAAGGCCAAGTAGAGCTCAGACTTTCATTCCTGCTGAGCAGTGACATACACACACACACACTCATGATGTCAGAGATGGCTACATAGGGAGCTGTAAGGAGGATTCAGGGAGGTAGCAGTGGAGACCTTGTAGAAAGTGAGAATGCCCACCCTCAACCAGTAACAAGGAAGCCTCTATCTTGGGTGCCATGAAATTGTCTTTATTTGTGGACAAAATGATTATCTATGTCAGAGAGCCCAAGGAATCTACAAAAACAACCCTAGGACTGATATGTTGGTTCAGGAAGGTCACAGGATACAAGATAAACATATAAAAATAGAGTACATTTCTCAGTTGTTTTTTTTTTTTTTCAATTTGTTAATGTGGTGTATTACATTGATTGATTTGCGGATATTGAAGAATCCTTGCATCCCTGGGATAAAGCCCACTTGGTCATGGTGTATGATCTTTTTAATGTGTTGTTGGATTCTGATTGCTAGAATTTTGTTAAGGATTTTTGCATCTATGTTCATCAGTGATATTGGCCTGTAGTTTTCTTTTTTTGTGGGATCTTTGTCAGGTTTTGGTATTAGGGTGATAGTGGCCTCATAGAATGAGTTTGGAAGTTTACCTTCCTCTGCAATTTTCTGGAAGAGTTTGAGCAGGATAGGTGTTAGCTCTTCTCTAAATTTTTGGTAGAATTCAGCTGTGAGGCCGTCTGGACCAGGGCTTTTGTTTGCTGGAAGATTTTTGATTACAGTTTCAATTTCCGTGCTTGTGATGGGTCTGTTAAGGTTTTCTATTTCTTCCTGGTCGAGTTTTGGAAAGTTGTACTTTTCTAAGAATTTGTCCATTTCTTCCTCGTTGTCCATTTTATTGGCATATAATTGTTGATAGTAGTCTCTTATGATCCTTTGTATTTCTGTGTTGTCTGATGTGATCTCTCCATTTTCGTTTCTAATTTTATTGATTTGATTTTTCTCCCTTTGTTTCTTGATGAGTCTGGCTAATGGTTTGTCAATTTTATTTATCCTTTCAAAGAACCAGCTTTTGGCTTTGTTGATTTTTGCTATGGTCTCTTTTGTTTCTTTTGCATTTATTTCTGCCCTAATTTTTAAGATTTCTTTCCTTCTACTAACCCTGGGGTTCTTCATTTCTTCCTTTTCTAGTTGCTTTAGGTGTAGAGTTAGGTTATTTATTTGACTTTTTTCTTGTTTCTTGAGGTGTGCCTGTATTGCTATGAACTTTCCCCTTAGGACTGCTTTTACTGTGTCCCACAGGTTTTGGGTTGTTGTGTTTTCATTTTCATTCGTTTCTATGCAAATTTTGATTTCTTTTTTGATTTCTTCTGTGATTTGTTGGTTATTCAGCAGCGTGTTGTTCAGCCTCCATATGTTGGAATTCTTAATAGTTTTTCTCCTGTAATTGAGATCTAATCTTACTGCATAGTGAAACTGTATGTAACTTTGTTTTGTATTTTCCAAGTCTCCTGTAAATGTGTAATACTTTCATAATTTAAAAAAGAAAAAAAGGGAAAAAATCCAAAACTCAGGGAAAAAGACATGCACAATATTCAGAGAAAACTCGAATTCAAAAGGATACATGTATCCTAATATTCATTGCAGCACTATTTACAATAGCCAAGACATAGAAGCAGCCTAAATGTCCATCAACAGAGGAATAGATTAAGAAGATGTGGTACCTATATACAATGGAATATTACTCAGCCATAAAAAATGAAATAATGCCATTTGCAGCAACAAGATGGACCTAGAAATTATCCTATAAGTGAAGTAATCCAAACAGAAAGATAAATCTCACGATATTACTTGTATGCGGAATCTAAAAAAAAATGATACAAATGAACTTATGTACAAGATAGAAACAGACTCATAGACATAGTGAACAAACTTAGGGTCACCAAAGGGGAAGGGGAACAGGGAGGGATAAGTTAGGAGTCAGGGATTCGCAGATACACACTGCTATATAGCATAACCACTAGATAACCAACAAGGTCCTACTGCACAGCACAGGGAACTATACTCAGCATCTTACAATAACCTATAATGGAAAAGACTCTGAAAAAAAAATTTTAAATCTACTGTATTTCTTTATACTAACAATGGATACATGGACACTAAAATTTTTAACATAATACCATCCACAATTACTCAAAATAGGTGTAAATCTAACAAAACATATATAGTGATTATATGCTGAAAACTATAAAATACCAATTAAAAAAACCAAAGAAGATCTAGATAAATGCAGACACATACTAAGTTCATGGATCAGAAGACAACATAGCAAAAGTATCAATTTTCCTGAAACCGATGGACAAGTTTAATACAATTATTACCAAATCCTAGCAGCATTTTTTGTAGATATAGACAGGATTATTCTAAAATGTATATGGAATAATAAAGGAACTATAATAGCTAAGACATTTGAAAAAAAGAAGAAGAAAGTGGGAAGTTTACTTGATTTTAAAACTTATCATGTAGGTACAGTAATAAAGATTATATCAATTGGCAGAGGGACAGATACACAGATCAATAGATCAAAGTGAAGCCAACAAATAAGTGATTTCTCACTAAGATGAAAAAGCAATTTAAGGGAGAAATGGGAATCTTTTCAACATATGGTGCTGGAGCAACTGGACATTTACAAACAAAAACAGGAACCTTGACCCAAATTTCATCCCTTATACAAAAACTGATTCAAAATGGATGATGAACTTAAATGTCAATCATAACACCATAAAACTTTTAAAAAAGAAATAAGAGAAAATCTTCGGGATCTTGTGCCAGGCAAACAATTCTGAGACTTTGACACCAAAAGTACAATCTATGAAAGGAAAAACCGATAAACCAACCTTTACCAAAATTTTAATCTTTTGTTTGCAAAGACCCTGTTAGGGAGATGAAAAGGCAAGCTACAGTTTGGGAGAAAATATTTGCAAACCATATATCTGACAAATGACCAGTGTGTAGAATGTGTGTGTGTGTATGTATGTGTGTGTATATATATATATGTGTGTGTGTGTGTGTGTGTGTATCTCTCTCAAAACTTGACAGTAAAAAAAAAAAAATCTAATTAGAAAATGAGCAAAAGGTATGAAAAGAGATTTCTGCAAAGATGACATTCAGATGGCAAATAAGCACAAGAAAAGCTGATAGATACCACTAACAATTAGGAAAATGCCAATGAAAACCACAGAGCGATACCACTACATGTGTATCAGAATGAATAAAACAAAAAGACATCTAATGCTGGCAAAGCTGTGCAGAAACTGGATCCCTCATACATTGCTGGTGGGAATGTAAAATGGTACAGCCACTCTGGAAAACAGTTTGAAAAATTAACATACAACTCAGCAACTATACTCCAGGCCATTTATCCCTGACAAATAAAAAGACAACACACACACACACACACCGTATACCAATATTTATAGCAGCTTTATTTATAACAGCCCAAAACTAGAAACAATCCAGATGTCCAGAAGACCATTAAACCGTCTGTGGTACATTCATACCATGGAATCCTACCCAGCAAGAAAAGAGAACAAACTATCAATGCATGGAAGAGCCTGGATGAATGTCCAGAAAATTATGCTGAATGAAAATAACCAATCCCTAAAGGTTATGCTTTAGGTATAAAGCATACTAGGCAGTATCCTTGCCTGGAGAATCCCATGGACAGAGGAGCCTAGTAGGCTATAGTCCACGGGTTGCAAAGAGTCGGACACGACTGAGCGACTTCACTTTCACCCACTCCAGTATTCTTGGGCTTCCCTTGTGGCTCACCTGGTAAAGAATCTGCCTATAATGTGGGAGACCTGGGTTCAATCCCTGGGTTGGGAAGATACCCTGGAGAAGAGAAAGGCTATCCACTCCATTATTCTGGCCTGGAGAATGCCATGGACTATATAGTCCATGGGGTTGCAGAGTCAGACGTGACTGAGCAACTTTCACTCAAAGGTTATGCACTGTATGATTTCATTTATATAACACTTTTTGCAATGACAAAAGTACAGAAATGAAGAACATACCAGTGGTTGTGAGGAGGTGGGAGCAAGAGGGAAATGGTAGGGCTATAAGATGACCACACCAGGTATCATGTGGTGATGGAAGTGTTCTTTCTCTTGATTGCATCATTGTCTGCAACCTGACTACAATATTGTACTATAGTTACACCAGACATTACTACAGAGGAAACTGAGTAAAGGGTACACAGGGTCTCTCTGTAGTATGTCTTATAACTGTATGTGAATCTACAATTATCTCACATTAAAAGTTCAATTTAAAAAACGAAATTTACTTAAATGTTTTAAATAAAAAACAAAATTGGGCTGTCTCTGTCTCCTGACCTGAAGTTGACTCATACTTTGGCAGAGCAGAGAAGTAGACTCTGGTGTTTTTTTTCTACCCATTCAGGACACTTGTTCAAATAAATGGAAATATATATATATGAATATACATATATATGTATGTATCTTGTTCTTTATTACATTCAAAGAGCTTTGTTGTTACACTGATGCAAGCTACTGGTGGGTGATGAGAAAAGCAAGAGCAGGAGAGGACACCTCTAGTATTGACAGGAGGTGCAGGTTTTGTCCTATAATGAATGGAAGGAGTAAATAAAGGAAACCAGATACCCCCTGACATTTCCCAGACTTTAATAGTCCCCCGACATTCTAGCCTTCTAGTCTTACTTTTGCACTTCTGCCTTTCATTAAAGAGAGTGGAAATTCAGCACCATACCCTAGATAAACATCCAGGTTTCTATGGTTCTTAAGGACAAAAGTTCTCAGTGGTATCATATTTCAGCCACTGGTGCAAAGTATCATGAAAATACATATGCCAGAAGTTGATTGTTTCTCAAGACCATACCTAAGTCATCACAAAATTAACAGAGAGTTACATTAACAGCTGGTACCACAATTTGCTTTTTCCAGACAGGTTAAAAAAAAAAAAAAAGCATTAGAGAAAATGATTAAACACAAGTGTACTTCTATATCTCCCATGCAAAATGATATATTATTTCAGCAAATATACAAAAATACCATGCTAGATATAAGATTCTCAATCTAATAGTAAAAACCTGGACATTTATACATTTCTTAAATATAATCAGTTGTTTCATTAATTTCAAGATATTCTTGTGAGTAAATATTTAGATTTGAGAAAGAGGTATAAAGCTAGCCATTTTTTACTTCTACAATTCACATTTCAAATACGTCTTCAGGTAAGATAATATTATGGTTGAAACACAACTTTGTAGTCAGACAGGCTGAGCTTAAATAATAATTCTATCACTTATTAGCCATATAATCTTTGGAAAGTTATTTAACCCCTATCCTTACTTTATTTCTTTGTTTACAGAGAAAGTTGCTAACCTGTCCAGCCAAGCTGGGCGTGGGCGGTCGGGGGGTGGGTAAGGTTACGCCATCACAGTGGGCCTGGCACAAAACAAGAATAGCTGCAAGTCAAGAGGGATTTGCTCTCTGGTCAGTTTGAAAGGCAGGGACTCAGGATCTGTGAGTATCTAAGGCAGAGACCTGGATCCTGAAACAAGAGCGCAGGCTGGAAAACGCGCTAGGGCAGAGTAGAAAAGTAGCTGTATGAACTGGGACGTGTTTTAGGCAAAGACTAAATTGTCCGTAAGAATCTGGTCAACAGGCATACCTCAGAAACATTGCAGGTTTGGGTCCAGACCATGGAAGTAAGGGAAGTATTGCAATAACACAAGTCACGTGAATATTTTAGTTTCCAGATACATTTAAAAATTTTGTTTAAAAAAATAAATAAATAAAAAATAAAAATTTTGTTTACATTACACTGCAGTCCATGAAGTGTGCAATAGCATTATGTCTTAAACAATGTACATACCTTAATTTAAAAATACTTCACTGCTAAAAAAAACTCTGACCATTCTCTGAACCTTTAGCGAACCATAACCTCTGCTGGTGAAGGGTTTGAAATACTGAGAATTACCAAAATGTGACACAGGGACACAAAGAGAAATCGCTGTTGGAAAAATGGTATCGATAGACTTGCTCGACAAAGGGTCGCCACAAACTTCAAATTTGTAAAAGACACAATAAAGCAAAGTCTAATAAAACAAAGTATGTCTGTATATAAGCTTCATTAATGTTGCTCTCAGTCATTGGAAAGTTTAATAAAATTGCCTTCTAACAGCCAGGTGTATCAAGTAGATGATATTTCACACATGCCTCTGACACTCTGACAGCACTTTAGTATACAGTACTCAGAAAACCAAGAGGAGGTGTAATTTTCTGGTGTATAAGAATACAGTGTAACATATTCTTTTCTAAGTATTCCATTCTTCTGCCACTCTGGTTGATAACCACATAAAATCATAGAAAATAATGACATCTAGTGTCCAAAAGTGTAATTCTTCTTAGACTATAAAGTTGTGATTGGCAAGGCTATGAATACAGATGGAGCAACTTGGAGATAAGCTGACACATCTTTACAGAAAACAAAGAAATAAAAAGATAATTTTTTCTTTATCCACTAAGAACCGATTTTAGGGATTTTCCTAGTACCCTCTTTCTCTTAAGTCTGTGGTGAAGTCAGGTTCTTCTTAGGTGGAAAGTCAGCGCACAGACTGTTCCAATCTTTCAGCAAAGGCAAGCTCAGACTCCAAGAGAACCATACCACCAATATCAAAACCCAAACAGATGCAACCCAGTATTAACTTGGGGACCAATTTTTTTTCAAGCCCTGGGGATAAATTCAATAAATTCTTGTATACCTGGTAAAACAGAGTCACTAATAACTACTTCTAAACTACATTTTGAAAATGATTCCACTGATAACCTTCTCTCTATTGTCAGGCTTGCAATCGAGGCCACTGTGTAAAGTTTCCTTTGGAATCTGGACTCACCTCTGCTATCCTTTTCTTCAAGTTCTCCTTTCCCATGTAGGAAGCCTGGACAGAGAGGACATTCTCTTCTTTTTGAATCAATGCTGTCAGGACACTTTTAAAATTCTGATACTGTTTTAAGAGCTCCAAAACTCTTTCACATTGGTCAAGGCTATGAAAAAAATAACACAGCTAAATTTCTGAAAGATACAAAACCATTCTTTCTCTTTGTAGTATGCTATAAAAATAACCTAATAAATTATAGAAGGATTTTTCCTCTAGACAAGGTTTATAATATTGTTTTACAATTTAACCCACAAATGATGGTATATGTAATTATTTGACAAATGGATGGCCTAAATAAGGACTGGATTACTATTTTCACCAGGTCAATATTAAAAAGTTACCAGATGTAAGCTCTAGACAGAAACACAGGATTCATAACCTTAAGGAATCAGCACCTCGATTTCATCATTAACTAAAAAATATCTTGGAAAATGAGCCTCTTTAGCATTATTTTTAGATATTGTTTCAGTGTTAATTCAATAACGTCTATTTCAACTCATTATAGATTTTAGCCATTTAAAAAAAAAAAACTTAAGTAGAATAGACGATGCGGCAGTTAAAAGACAGCTGGTTTCTATTTATGGCTGGGTAAAATTAGTCATGTGACCTTACATAAGTTACTTCAGGCTCTGTGGACCTCACTTCTTTCCTCTGTAAAATCTAAGAGTGGACTAGATCAAACACCACAGACGGCTTCATCTTGAATACTGTATACTCAGGTTCCAGCAGGAAGCAGAAGGTATACTCAGATGGAGTTCTGTGGCGGAAGGACCACTGAGGGCAGAGTTAAGGGAGACCACAAGGGAGCTGAGGCACCTGGAGACTAACCTTTCCAATAACAGATGTGCCACCTGGCCTCCAGAGGAGAGAGGGAAAGTGCCCTGAGCCAAAGAGGGAGCCAACAAGGGCGGTCAGAACCTCTGCTGAAAAGGACGGGGTTAAGACCACCTTGTCTTCTCTCTCTTCTTGCTCACGAATCTCCTACTAGTCTCTCCCACCTCCTAACCCAACTGGAACCCTTGGCTTGAGTGGTATGGTCCCTGGAATGGTCAGCCCTCCCAGCTACTCCCACCCTCAGGCAGAAAGTAAAGGGAGAAGATAAGGATGAAGACTGTCCAGCTGCACTGCCAACCAGGATTGGTGAGTACTGACTGCTACAAAATTAAGAAAACTCTGAGCCTTGTCCAGGCTCTGTAGGAAAGATGGTGGTAATTGACTGACAACACCTGTCAATCAAGTAGAGGTGTGGTAGAATAATGCCCCCAACTCCCAAAGACATCGACGTCCTCATCCCTGGATCCTGCGAACACCTTATATACATAGCAAAAGGAACTCTGCAGATGTGACTAAATTAAGGAACTTAAAATAGGGACATTTTCCTGGATTATCTGAATGGGTGCAGCATAATGACAAGGCCCTTATAAGAAGGAGACAGGAGGGTCAGAGTCAGAAGAAGATGTGATAACAAAAGCAGAGATGAAAGAAAGACAGAGATTGAGATCTGAAGATGCTCCTCTGCTGGCCTTAAAAATGGAAGGGGACACAAGCCAAGGAAGATAACAGGCGGCCTCCAGAAAAGGGAATAGGCAAGGAAGTGGATTCTCTCCTAGAGATTCCGGCAAGGAACGCAGCTTGATTTTAGGTCTTCCAACCCCCAGACTGTACGATAAGTTTATGCTGCCTTTAAGCTACTACATTTGTGGCCATTTATTACAGAAGCAACAGAAAACTAATACAAACGGGGCAATAGTGATTATAAACACACTATCTATATTTGTCCTGTCTCTTAGATAACCTTTTAAATTCATTTGCCTATAACCTAGGATTCCAGGTCTTGCCCCAGACATTGGCCTAGTGAGCTTAGTGTGAAACTCTTAAGTTGGCCTCTCCTTGAGGCCCAAGGGACTGTGTTATTAACATACAAATTCCAAAAAGTTAACTGTGCCACAGACAATCTTTCAGATTTGGGAGGGGTTTGGTTTTTTTACTATTATTATTCTCTATTTTAAAATTTTAGCTGGTGGAGGAATGTTTTTTCCTTACCATTCTGTGACCAAGGTTTTTACATTCTCCCACAAGACTGCTGTGTCCTGGCACCTTTGACTCAGGGCTTTGTCTCTGCCATCTTTGAATTGCGGAAGAGAATTCACCATTTCTTGCAAGTGTTTCTTCTCTTCTTCATATTCATCTAGGTCCTTATCCAGTTTGATTAACGATTTTCTCCTTGAACATGAGAGAGAAAAGTTTAATTGCCAAGTATCAATATTGGCCAATTTTGATTCAATACAAATATGGGTAATTCGTGGAGCACACTAACTTTAATTTGCCCTCATGAGATTTATGCCAAGATCACAGATTCCTATGACAGAGTTCAGGAGGTTCTGCATTTCCAGAACTAGTTTGTGTTTTAAATAGAACAGACATACAAAACCATGAGCAGTAACATTTCTCAGTGATGAATACACTTATAAAGGGTGTATATATGCATATGAGAAAAAAGAAATAATATGTGTGCATGGGTGGGATAGAAAGGATGATATGGAGAGAGGAAAAGAGACAGATGGCAGAACACTGCAAACCCCTCAGGCAGGGCACGAGGGGGTAAAAAGAAAGGGGAATGCAAATGTGTATGAAAAGCCCCCGGAAACAAAGAAGAGTCATTTGAACTAAGGGTTTTAACGTAAAAATTAACCCTGGCAGGGCTAACTCCATTTGCTTAGGTCTAAATTGCTTTTATCAGATACTCTCTCTATCTCTACTTCCTCTCTTCCAATTCTCTACTGAATCCACTCCAATAAGGCGCTCACTCCTCCAAGACTGCTTGTCAAGCTACCCAGTAACTTTCACATTGCTAATCTCATGTCCCAGTCTCCATCATCTCCTTCCTTCAACAGTAGGCAGCATATGACACAGCTAATCGCTTCTCCTCATTGAAAGGCGTTTTCACTTGACCTCCAGGATTCTCTTGACTTCCCTCCAAAATCATCGCAGATAGTGACTGCAGCCATGAAATTAAAAGACACTTGCTCCTTGGAAGAAAAGCTATGACAAACATAGACAGGATTACTTTGCGACATGCATACGCAATCCTAGAGACATTACTTTGCCAGCAAAGGTCCATATAGCTAAAGCTATGGTTTTCCCAGTAGTCACGTATGGATGTGAGAGTTGGACACAAAGAAAGCTGAGCACCAAAGAATTGATGCTTTTGAAGTGTGGTTTGGAGAGGACTCTTGAGAGTCCCTTGAATTGCAAGGAGGTCAAACCAGTCAATTCTAAAGGAAATCAATCTTGAATATACACTGGAAGCACCGATGCTGAAGTTGAAGTTCCAATACTTTGGCCACCTGATGTGAAAAGCTGACTGATGCTGCTAAAGATTGAAGGTAGGAGGAGAAGGGGACAACAAAGGATGAGATGGTTGGATGGCATCACCAATTCGATGGACATGAGTTTGAGCAAGCTCCAAGAGATGGTGAAGCCTTCTCTGTAAAACTGCCTAATGACCACTTTTGAATTGCAACCGCCTCCTCCTTCTCTGCTTAACTTTTCCCCATAGCCTTTATCATCAGCGCACATACTGTATCTTTTCTTCTTTCCACTAGATAATAAGCTCTACAAAGGGCAAGAATTTTTGTCTGTTTTGTTAACTGCTATATCCCCAGGACCTAAAACAGTGCCTGGCTTGTTCTATTGATAATTCAGTTAAAAAGTAAAGCAACTTACCATCTATCAACATGTAGTTTTCACTTATAAATTAATATTTATTACTTATTTATTTATAAATCTATAGTAAATGCATTAACAGTCAATAACTAAATCAGTTCCATGCCTTATTAAGAATTGGAGCACTGCAGAAACAGATGTCTCATTGAGACGAGAGATCAGGGAGATTTCAGAGAGAAGAGCTTAATCAGCTAAAGAGCCCTGGGAGAGCACTGAGCCTGAGGGATTAGAGGTGGACAGAAGAAAAGCCAGGAAAAGGGAGAGGTTTAGAAGGGGGAGGGGAGCTCCACCAAAGTAACTCTTTTGCTAGCTTTTGCTAACATTTTCATTTTCAGGATCTGAATGCCAGAATTAGAGCAGCAGCACTCACAGCAGCTGCCAACGGAGCTGACTTTGGAGACTCTCCAAATTCAACACGAACTTTAGTTTACCTATTAAACTCAGTCCCCTGCATTCCCACTCAGTCCCCAAGCAATGAAGAAGAAGTCAGGCCAAGGTGGCCTGTGCATCTTCCACTTGTCTCTCATCAAATGTGTGTAGTTTCCCAGGACTTCTCCCCATCAAGACAACTCCATAATAAATACACAGCAGTCAAGAGGCTTTTCAGCAACTCATGGATCTTATACGTATCTTATTTCACTCTTCCTTTGTCCAGAAGAATGAAAACTTTAAAGAAAAAAATTATTTCCCTATTAAATTGAAAAAAAAAGAAAAAAATTACATAAAGGCATAATATCAACAAAAATGAAGTTTGTCTGAAAAGTCTACAAAAAAGAACACTGAACCCTGAATAGAGGAGGATGGAACAGTAGTTGAAAGACATAGGAAGCATTTATTCCACCTAATGGATACTTGGGGGAAAAAAAAACACAACAGAAAAATGTCATCTTGCATGGAGATGGATAAAAATACCTACCTTTGTTTTATTGCTGGAACAGTCGGATCCTTCAGGCCAATTTTACTGATTTGATTGTGCACATCTTGAATATTTTTCAGGAGTTCATCATTCTTAGAAACACAAGCCCCTAGTAATCTGTCTTCTTCAGTGACTTCCTCCTGCCCACCAGAATGTGTCTCAGATAAGTTTTTGGACAAAGCATCCAGAAGTTTTTCACAGGAGGTGTTTTCACCCTGTTCACTGTCTTTAATGCTTATACCAAGCATCTTCAAATGCTCATCCAAATGTCTGGCCTTGTCTCTCATCCGATGAATTTCTCTCTCTTTATTTTCCACCGTCAAAGTATTTGCCGGTACCCCCTGTGAATCTGAGGCTGAATGGTCTGTAAGAAGCTCACTAGAGAGTTCAGCTGCTCTCAGAGAAGCCAAAAAATCTTCCAGGGCTTCGAGAGCATCTTTACTCTTCTGTACTCTGTGGTTCATCTCTTCCAGTTGAGTTCTGTGTTTCAGAATAATGTTCTGTGCTGCATGCAGGTCAAGGGGGTACAATTCCTTTAATGCAAAGTTGCCTGACTGTCCCAAATTCTTACATGTTTCAATCTGTTTTACTATGGAATCTTGGATATTCTAAAATACAAGTAATAAGAAAAGCTGAAAGACTGAGGTAGAAGAAAGACAGACTGTATAACAGAAACTAACCCAGAATTATGTCACTAGGTTTGATCTAGAAAACTGATCTAGAAAATTTAACCAAGGTTGACAGTTTTGACAGCAGGAACATTTTAATTACATATGATCCAATGACCCAGGTGTTTTCTTATCTGATAGCCTTCCTGATGTTTTGGTCTCCAAAAGAAAAGAGGTATATCAAATTATTGATGCAAGGAAAATAATTACAGATTGATCTGCTGAGACACCTGTTTATAATTTGAAAAATAAAGCAAATATTTTCAATTTAAGATGAGACTGGGAATAAGTAAACTACAGAATATGATAATTTAAGTATATGAGTCTATACAGATATTTAGGATTTCAGTCACTGGAGAAGGCATTCATTACCAAGCCTTCATTTATTTAAAAGCTTTTTATTTGGTATTGGGATATAGCTGATTTATAATGCTGTGACGGTTTCAGCTGAACAGTGAAGGGACTCAACCATACACATACCTGTATCCATTCTCCCCCAAACTCTTAGCAAGCCTTCATTTTTAATTCAAAGAAAATACATTCTTATTTACTCCAAGGTAACTACTTCTGAACTGGCGAGGAATTAAAGAGTTGAGAAATAAATAACAAGTCTATATTATTGAAGGTTTTTCTGTCATGGTTTATATTCGAAAGAAATACTACTGATGTTTAATAAAAATCCATAAACATATATAAGTCTCTGAAGAACTGATAATTCCATAAATATACTGTGAGAATTTATATTTACCCTCAGGTTTTGATAAATGTCATCAGCATCAGTGAGATGAAATTCCTGAATGGCCATTTCACGGAGGAGCAGGTCTGTGTCACAGAGAAGCAGTGACTCCTTCTCCATGGGTAACACCATCTTCAGTACAGTCTCTAAAGACTCCATTCTGAGTGAAAAATAAGCCAGACATTAGGGGAAAACACAGCAGAAAGTTATCCTATAAAACATATCAATGCCATTATTAACCAAGAACAGAAAACAATTATTTGATGAAAATACATACAATCAAATGCATAGATCATCCCATTAAAAGTCAAACCCAGTGATCCACAATGGCAAATGAGCTATTTGCTATATCCAAGTATTTTTGATAATTTAACTGACACTGCACTAGATAGAAAACTGGTGTAAAACAGACTAAGCTTTTCCCTCCCTTTTGACATATAAAATACTTGGATGTAACTGAACCTTGCCTTGGTGACAAAGAAACTCATATGAATACTAATTATTTGACTACTGAGAATATAATAGCCTTCAAAGACTAAGCTAATTAATAATTTGAAATTTGTGAATATGAATCAGTAGAATGTAGATTCCGAGCCTCAGTTTCATCTGATGTCAAATGGGTAGATGTGCTGGAATATGTAAAGAAAAAACAATAGCACTCTCATTCTAGAAATGAGGAAATCAAGGCCCAGAAGTCGCGTGATGTGCCCAAATTCAGCCTCAAGGGGAGACAGTGGGAAGCTCAGCCTTTAGAACTCAACAAAACTTAAGTTCCACTTAAGTTTCTGGCTAGTGTAACCCGGTTTTAAGATTTAACCTCCTTCAGTAGCAGTTTCCTCATCAGCTTCTCTTATGGCTGCTGTGACAATTCAATAAAATAACATACTTTGTAAATATAATACTGCTAACTGCTGCTGCTAAGTCGCTTCAGTCGTGTCCTACTCTGTGCGACCCCATAGATGGCAGCCCACCAGGCTCCCCCGTCCCTGGGATTCTTCAGGCAAGAACACTGGAGTCGGTTGCCATTTCCTTCTCCAAAATATAATACTCACCTTGCTTAAAACAGCATTAACAAATTCAGCAAATTTAGTAAATGAATGGTTAATAGATCCCAGAATGATACCTGGACTTAAGAGCCATCTGAAGCTCTCTTTCTTTCTCCTTTAATTTGTCTCTTGCCTTAACTATAAAAGGCTTCTTAATGTCACTCTCAAGCTCTTCTAACTTCAATGAAGTGATTTCAAACTCTTTCCAGCAAGCATCAGTTTCATTTTTTAAGACCTGTGTGGAATACATAATTGATTAATGAATGGGTTAATAGGCACAATTATTCTATTCTTACAAAATGAAACATTCACAACTGTGGGCACAAGCAAGTTTCACATCTTCAAGTTTCACGTGAAAATACATTTGAAAAGATATCTTCCAACCATCTACAAGTAAACTGTCCTTCAGAGAACAATTAATGTGCTCTCAGAGGATCCACTGAAAGAAGTCAAGGGAATCAGCAACATGACTTTCAAAGAATCCAAATCCCCTTCCTGAAGTGAGATACACAGAATACAACTCAGAAAGACACACAGAGAAGGAAGGACAGATATTCTATTAGCTATTCTAGTTTTATCTAGATAATCATTTTTCTCCTTAAACTAAAACTGAAGCAAAACAGAATCATTTCTGTCAAATAAGAAGTGAATAAAATTAATTTATGATTTATTATCAAACATCTAACTGCTACTGCTAAGTCACTTCAGTCGTGTCCGACTCTGTGCGACCCCATAGACGGCAGCCCACCAGGCTCCCCTGTCCCTGGGATTCTCCAGGCAAAAACACTAGAGTGGGTTGCCATTTCCTTCTCCAATGCATGAAAGTGAAAAGTGAAAGTGAAGTTGCTCAATCATGTCTGACTCTTAGCGACCCCATGGACTGCAGCCTACCAGGCTCCTCCATCCATGGGATTTTCCAGGCAAGAGTACTAAAATTCTATACTATTCCAAATCTTTCTCTTGGTTCTATTTTTTAAAAAAGAAGGCACTGCTATAAAATCTGAGTGTTCATCAGCATCATTTGTCCTTCACTTTCCCCAAGGATTTAGTACAGTTTTTCTAATCAACTTATTATTCAGTCATAGGAATAAGGTCTCAAAGGCGATTTCTTAATTGTGATGAAAACATACTAAATTCATCACTTGAACAACAGAGATTTTCACACATGAATTTTGCTTGTTCAGACGGAAAATAGAAAGGAGCCATTTGGTAGAATGTGACTCAGGAACTGGCATCTTAAAAGGAAGATAACTAGAAAATATTAGAGGCATTGAAGGAAGCACCCATGGCCTTTTCTCCACTGGATATGCCTTCTCTAAGGGTTCACTCTAATGTACCTCCAAGCATACAAGGGTGCTGCACAGTAATGCCGATTATCTTCTAAATAAGAAACAGACTTTTAAAAATTAATTAATTAATTTTTGGTTGTACTGGGTCTTCACTGCTGTGCATAGGCTTTCTCTAGTTGCAGCAAATGGGGGGTTACTCTGTAGTTGCATTGCATGGGTTTCTCTCTGCAGCGGCTTCTCTTGTTGCAGAGCATGGGCTCTAAGGCAAGTAGGGTTCAGTATTTACAGCACACGGACTCAGTAGTTGCAGCGCTTGGGCTTATTTTCCCTGTGGCATGTGGAATCCTCTCAGACCAAGGATCAGAACCCATGCTCCCTGCATTGGCAGGCAAATTCTCAATCAGTGGACCACCAGGGAAGTCCAAGGAAGATGTTTATTTGTAGAACTTACAATTGGTATGCCCACCACTAGATAAATTCTTTTTTCTGCAGCTGCTGAGTCAGATGCAATACTTCCTCTGAAGGCTCTCCATAAGGTCACCCATCACATACTGTGAACACTCTCTCCACTACCTGCCCCTTCCTTACTGACCAACATCAAACAGATAATGTGACAATTCAGGTAAGGTGATAGCTGGCTGAAACAGAAATTCAGAGTGGCTGATTTTTCACATATCCTTAATTTTAGAGCAAACCAGAAGGTGTATTGGTTGAAATAAACTTCAAACATACTGTTTCATCCAATTTCATCTCCATTCCAAACAGAATCCAAACTTCTAATCTGATAAAATATCAAATTAGAGCATAAGCAATAAATTAGGACCTGAAACCAAATTCTTCACTGGGTTGGGGTGTCTTTCTGAAAATGGGTGACAGAACATTCTTCAGAAACATCTAGCATCTGGGACCTCAACAAAAATGGTGGTGTAATACTTAGGGTGTCTTTATTTTCTATACTTAGGGTGCTATTATTTTCTTTTGTAATAAAGATTTTTTACGATTTTTTTAAAAGATTTATTTGTTTTTATGTATTATTTCTTTGTGGCTGCCCTGGGTTTTCACTGCTGCCTATGGGCTTTCTCTAGTTGTGGGCACCAAAGCTACTCTCCTCTTGGGGTGGTTTCTCTCGTGGTTGTCGAGCACAGACTCTAAGCACACAGGCTTTAGCAGTTGTGGCACACAGGCTTAGCTGCCCCATGGCATGTAGGATCTTCCCAGACCAGGGATTGAACCCATGTCCCCTGCACTGGCATGCAGATTCTTAACCACTGGACCCCCAGGGAAACCCTACGGTGACATTATTTTCTAATAAAGATAAAACTCCTCTAGTTATATTTTCAGTATTTACCTGTAGATCTGTCAGTTTGTCCTGTAGACAAACACTACTTCTTTCCTTGTCACTAGAGAAATCAGAAGTAATTCTGGCAATGCTGTTTTGCAGGTAAAGTTCAAGAGTGCCTTTGTGTGTATCATACCTGGAAAAAAATTAAATGCAAAGTTACTTGAGTTTTTAAATTAGACCCCCAAATTTTTTAAATTACTGTCAATTGTCCATGAGGAAAGCCCAGGGAATTTCTGCTTAAGATATTGGACTATAGACAAAAATTATGACTAAAGGAAAAGAAAAACTTTTTAAAGTATACCGTATCTGCACTGATAAAAGATTTTTGCTGGATTTTCTAGTTATTTAAAAGAGTTTGCCTCTCCATAACATATACACAATACTGTATATAAAATAGATAACCAGCAAGGATTTACTGTATAGCACAGAGAACTATACCAATATTTTTAATAACCTATAAGGGAAAAGAATCTGAAAAAGAATATATACATATATATGTATGTATGTATAGCTGAATCATTTTCCATACCCCTGAAACTAACACAATACTGTAAATCAACTATACTTCAAATAAAAATCTTTTTTTAAAAAACAGTTTACCTCTCTAGTAAACTGTCAATAGAGGTACTGTGACCCTTTTCATATTTCTCCATGATGCTTTCCTCCTGTTGCAGCTTCAACTTGGATTCCAGGTTAAAATTCTGAACCAATTCCATTGCCTAAGCAAATACACAAAAGAGTAAACATACTATCTTCAATATACTTAATAGCCTGGAAAAAATAAACAGTTTTGTGATACAAATGGATATCACTGATTCTTTATACCCCAAGCTTCAGCTCAGAGACAGGTCTTCCTGTAGGACACAGGAGATTTATCAGGCTGATTCTCACCTTCTAATTGGTATGCCAGCAGGATAGAGGAGTTCTCCCAACCCCTAAGCATTGTCTCTGCTTGTGACCACATAGCCATCCATGGTCAAGGGCAGACAGAAGCACAGCATAGCAATAGGAGCAGACCTCTGAAACAAGTACACCTCATTCCTGCCCCACACCTTCTGACTGGCGGCCTAGACTCACAGCAAATCCCCACTAAGCTAGAACTCAACAATTTAGAAAATCCAATTCCCAAAGAAAGTAAAAGACATTATAATGATAAAAAGACAAATGACAAAAAAAAAATACATGACAAATGAACTAGTTCATCTCTGATGCTGAAGCATCTGTGCAGATTAAGCTCAACCTTCTTGTGTTCTCAAAAGTAACGCACATAGGCAGCATGTATTCGTAATGGTTCAAAATGGTCACTTTTGGAAAGAACTGTTTGTGTCCTCAGGGGACAATCAAGTATGATTGTCCTGGCTTTGGTTTGTTGTATTCTAATTCTTTGAAAAGCAATCTTCCTTACATTATTTAAGTGAGAATTCTCAGCTGATAGAAACAATCAGATAATTAAAACCAACACTCAATGAGAAGTGGATTATTGTACTCTTGGTATTTTTTCTTATTGGGTTTACTTCTAAAACACATTATCCAGATTTAACACCTTTTCAGCTGACGGCTGATTGTCTGATTTTGCAGATGGCACCTCGCTGAGGGTATTCCCTCCTCCATTCTTAGATGCATCCGTGGTTCCCCTAGGAAGGAATCAAAATTGCATATTAAGATATCAGGAGAAAAAAATGAAGCCTAAGAGAGAATAAATAATGTTCAGTGTCATGTGCCTTCACAAAAGGCTTTATCTTATTTCTCCCTCATATGTAGCTATTCTCATGAGGCACTAACTTGTTTTTCGATGTGCCTCCCAAGGTGGGCTGCAGTGTCATATGAATCTCGGAAGCACATTTCCGAAGCCTCTCTATCTTCTGCTCGTAATCTTTGAGCGCTCTCCTCACTTCTTGTTGACTCTTCTGAGAAGTCAGCTCCTCACACAGCTCCCGCAGGACATCCATGTGATGATCAAGCTGGTACAGGCTGCCTTCCTCAGAAAAGCAGGCCTGATTGAGGAAATAAAGTGGGAAATGTGTTTCCGATGAGTTTACATGATTAGTCCATGAGGATTAGAAATGAACAGATGTGTGTGGCTTTAACAACACATTCTTTTATAAGCCCCTCCAGTGTGCCTGGTGTGGGAGTGGGCACTGGAAACAAAGATGAGAGAGTTAGCCCTAAAGGGATTCACCACAGCCTAATGATGGAATGAAGGAAACCAGAACATGTCACCCCAACATATGCCTCTCTGACACGAAAGGAGATTTTTTTAATTGAAGCATGGTTAATTTACAATGTTGAGTTAGTCTCTGCTATACAGACAAGTGATTCAGTCATATATATATATATAATATATGTATATATTATATATATATATATAAAACTCCCTCTGCATTTACTTCTTGTTTTTTTCTCTTATTTTTAAAAAAGTATTTATTTACTTGGCTATGTCAGGTCTTAGTTGCGACATGAGGGATATCCATTGTGTATCCAGGATCCTTGTGGTGAATGGACTCTAGTTGTGTCTCATGGGCTCTGGAACTCTAGGGCTTCAGTAGTGGGGGTGAACAGGCTTAGTTACTTCACTTCACATGGGATCTTAGTTCCCCAACCATGGGCTGAACCCATTTTCCCTGCATTGGAAGGTGGATCCTTAACCACTAAACCACCAAGGAAGTCCCTTTTCTGCTTCATACTTGCCTTCAGCAAAAAATAATTTTCATGTCATAAATCATAATGAAGAACAATATATACAATATGTAAATAAATAAATATTTTTTTAAAAAGAAGCAGTAAATGCAGAGGGAATTACATATGACTGAATCACTCATCTACATAGCAGAAACTAACACAACACTGTAAATTAACCATGCTTCAATTAAAAAAAATTTTCTTGTGTGTCAGAGAGGCATATGTTGGGATGACATGTTCTGGTTTCCTTCACTCCATCATTAGGCTGTGGCGAATCCCTTTAGGGCCAACTGCCAACTATATGTCTATATTATTCTTCATTATGACTCCCTAGAGTTCTGGAGCCCATGAGACCCAACTCGAGTCCATTAGCGGCAAGGATCCTGGATACACAACCGAGATCCCTCATGCTGCAACTAAGACCTGACATAGCCAAACAAATAAACAAATATTTTTTAAAAAAGCAGCAGCAGCAGTAAATGCAGAGGGAATTCCCCGGCGGTCCAGTGGCTAGGACTCAGTGCTTTCACTACTGGGGCCCAGGGTTCAATCCCTGGTTCAAGAACTAAGATCCAGCCAGCTGCACAGTGTGGTCAAAAAATAAAACAGAAAAGGCTTCTCCTTTTCTGCCTAAAGGCAAGAAATAAAGCTCCTTTTACTGGAGACAGAGTTTTATCAGCCCAGAGATGGGACCACAGGAATGTGCAAGAAACCTTGTACCATAACGTTTCTCTTCCTAGTTATTTCTTCACCATTTCACTACCCCTAGCCCAAACTTCTCTGTCTTGTCAATTCTTCACAAATGTATTGTTTCTTTGTCTGAAAGGTACACAAGATTCCTGCTCCAGTCACTTCTTTGGGTCATTATGCCCTTATGAAGTTTCCAATGCACATTAAAAAAATTCAAGGAAATATGTATGCTTTTCTCCTGTTAATCTGTCTTTGTCAGTTCAATTTCCAGATCCAACCAAGGATCTTAAACCGTCGAGGAAAGCTTGTTCCTTCCCCACAGTAACCACACAAATAATGAGCAAACAGCATGACGAGAGACACCTCCTGCCTTAAGCAGTCAGAGGAAAACCCCTTCACGTGAGGGAACCATCTGGGCTAGAGGTTGAAAGAACATGCACGGAGTCCTCCAAGGAAAAGGAGAGAGGGGTCGTGCCTAACAGAAGGAGCAGCCAAGACAGGAAAAGCTCCAGATGTTCCAAAAGGACGTGGAGTCTAGCGTGGCAGAAGGGGCACTGAAGGTGTATCCTGGGGCCACACGGTGAAGGGCCTGCATGGAGTTCTGAGGAGTTCGGAGATGTCCTGAGAGTAAGAGGGGTTCAATGGGTCACTCTCATGACGGGACCAGAAAATGATGCCACCACCATCGCACTGAAAAAATAACCCAGGTTAAGGGAAGTAGCAACACTGATGGAAAGGAAGGAGAAGCAGCAGCTCTTCTGAAGATTAACAGATGGGACCTGGCAGCTGACTCCAAGGCTGAGGGAAGAGGGAAGAGGAAGGGGAGAGGGAGTTCTGAGACGGCGATGTCTTTCATAACCAGGATGTGTTAGAGGAAGAAAAGTCTGAGATAAGATTGGCTGGATTTGGACATGCTGAAGTGGAGGTCTCTGAAGAACTCTGGTGCTATCTACTACTCAGAGACACAATCTGGACTTCAGGGGAAAGGACTCAGCTGGAGATAAGGATCTGGGCTTTTCCTTGCAGAGAGGGAAGTTAAAGCACCAAAGTACATACAGTCACCTGGAGCAAGCATGAGATTAGCCAAGAACAGAGACCCCAGAACAAAAGCTTTGGGATATCAGAAGAAAAAAGGAAAATTTGTGAAGAACATGTAAAAAGAAGGATCTCCCGCAAAATAATAAAATGCAAGAGAGATGGATATTGAGAGAGCCACAGCAGTAGAAAGTTTAAATGAAAAGAGGGGTCGGGACTGTCAAATATACGAAAGCAATCAAATAGGATGAGGACCAAAAACAGACCATAAGATGGCCCAGGCTGGTTTATATCCTGATTTGCTATCTTTCACAAAAGCTGTGCTTCAGAGGATGCCGAGTCCTTACAAAAGTAACTACGGGAACTTCAACAGACGGTGACATGTTTGTAACCAGAGTCTTGAGGACAAGGGGCACTGAGATATACGAAAAAAAAAAAAAAAAAAAATTAAGTCAATGCTGAATTCTTCTCACCTCTAAAAAACAAGACACGCAGGCTCTGGTTAGATAGAGCTTCAACTGCAGAAGGGATGAACCCCAGGGGACAAAAGCGCTGAGGTAATTTTCAGAGCAGTTTTAATCCTAGCCAAGGACTTACTAAACCATTTAGGATAAACCCCACAGTGATGACAAAACTTGAATGAAGACACGTTTTTACCTCATGTTCTTTGATGAGACCCTTGGTCCTTCCTCTGCGAATTAGCTTCTTTTCTTTATTGATTTGCTTTTCAAGTTTTGCAATACTATCACTAAGTTTTCCTTTTTCAATGTCTATTTTTAGTTGTTGAATATACAGGGACATTTCATGATGAAGAGACTATTAAAAAAAATCAAAGACACATATTAACCATGGAAACAGGATATATTGAGAAGATTTCCATTAAAAAATTAAAATATTTGTGGTAACCAAGCATAGAAATGAATTTATGTGTAATTCTGATTCATGCATATATCTTTGGGGAGGATGTTTTAAAACTCATAAACATTTTTTTTTCTTTCTAATAACTAAAAATATGTTTCAGCTGTGAAAGACATGGTTAGAATTAAAAGACAAGAGGTAGACTGGGAGAAAATATATATAAAATATAGAGCTATAAGCCTATTGAGAAATAACAAGTAACTACAATGTATATCCTGAATGGGATTCCATAACAGATGAAAAAGGACATTAGGTGGAAATTAAACTTTAGTTAATAATGTACTATTAGTCCCTTATGACAAATGTACTATATTAATATATTAATAACTGGGGAAACTGGGCATGCATACACTGGAATTCTCTGTATCATTATTATTACCTTTTTAATAATTTTGTAAATCTAAAATTGTTCTAAAATTAAAAGATTATTTTAAAATGTGTTTTAAGAAACCCTTTAACAGTAGACATTCAATTATATTACTTTATTCTCTCTCTCTTCATATACTCACACACATATTTAATACTCAATAACATTTAGCAAAAACAATCTCTGTGGTAGGTGCTTTATATAAAGCCTTGCAACAATCCTGCCAAGTCAGTGAGGTTTTTCCCAATTCATCAATAAAACTCCTAGGAGCTAAGCAACTTGCTCAAGTTCATTCATTAGCTGCTGGATCCAGGTCTGTCTGCCACCAAAGCCTACCCATATTTTCTATGAAACTCTACATGTGTATATATTAATATCAGGATCAATATCAGGATCATAAGCCCCAGACATACATGCATGTTCTTACCTCCCACGTGGCACAAATGTCTCTACTCTTTTCTTCCAAAGACAGCTTTACATCATCAGTTACATTATTTTTCAGTTCTTCAACAGCTTTCAAATACTTGGCCAGACTTTTAGTATTAGAAATTATCAGTGCTTCCTAAAAAAACAAACAAACAAAAACCACAAACAAGAGCATGAAAGCCTTATTCTACGGCCATGTTATCAAAGCTAATTTAACAGGTAGAATTTTAGAGAATTTTAACAGGGAGAACCAGGAAAGGACTCCATGGAGACTACTTGAAGATTTAGGGGAGACTTTTAGGTGTAGACTGAAGGTGATCTCCCTTTTGTTTTTTTTTTTTGATTTTTTTTTTATCTCCCTTTTGTATGCTTTGATTTCTTTTGAAAAGAACTGCAAATATTTATTATTCACACATAGTTATACCTTTGAGGCCAAGACAGAGACTTCCTTTTGATATTCCAAATAGTTTTTGGTCCCTTTCATAAACAATTAAAAGGCTTGTTATTATGAGCCACTGGCAAAGTATCCTCTAAAGTTCTTAAGTATTGAGCAGATGACCACACTTCATAAGTAATACAGTCCAAAGAGTATACCAGCTTGTATTAGATATCAGTGTTGCAATAAGACACAGTTTATAGTAGGGGTAATGTGGCAAATGTTTAATACTGTGCATAATCACTTTATGCTGCAAGGAGGCGACATCCTCTTATCATGGACTTCAAAGGCTTGTTTAGGGCCCACACCAGTGGCAGTCCCATAGACTGGAACGTGCCTGCTCCTCATCTCACACTTACCTACTCTTACAGGATCTTGCCTGGCAATAATACTCTGTAAGAACAGAAACCCGGCTTAGGCAACCATCAAACAACAGAACAGAAAATAGTTTAGTGTCTAAGAAAGGGCAGAAAAATCTATAAGAGACAAGAAGATGAAACTAATTCTGAGGGAGAAAGCAATGAAGCAGGCTGGTGATTTGTTCATTTACTTATTACATATTTATCATGGGTCTCGTGCAGAAAAGGTACAGTCTGAGCCTCAGGGACCTCCTCTAAAGCCTCTGTGAGGACTGCTAGATTTATGGAAAGGGAAGACATGCTAGCCCCATGTGCGGGCAGGGAACTCCTGCCACTCATGTGTCCCAGGAGTCCCTGGGGCCTCAGGGCAGTAACTAGCAAGGCACGGATTCTGCTTCCGCTGTGAAAATGGGACTATTTTACTAAATGACAGAGACAAAAAGGAGGAGGCCTTGGCTTCAGATTTCAAAAGGAGGAAGGGCAGGAAGAGGAAAGTGGTATGAACACTAACACTGTAATTCCTCCCTCTGGTAGAGAAGGGGCCTGAGGCCTCTGCTTTTTCTTTCCCTTCCCTCTTTCCTCAGCTGACTGTATCTGTCCTCTTGAAATCCAGCCTAATGATTATTTACAAGAACCACTGACTCAAGCTCAGTTCAGCGCTCTCAGCATTCCAGGAGTAAAACTGGGAGAAAAAAAAAGACAGTGGGAACTGGGCAAAGCTGGTGGCTGACAAGGTGCAAACAGAATAAGATGGTTGTGGGAGAAGCAACGTTGAAATAGCTGGTGCTATGGTCCAGTATGGTTAACAGTCCAGAAAGCCAAAAGAGGGTTGAACACAGACAAGAGGAGGAGGCCACAAGGAGGATTAAGAGAGGCTGCTGGAGGAGTCCCTTTTCCTGGAAAGACTGGGTGCAGTAGCACAGAGTACTGATTGACTTCATCTTTGTTTAAAAAAATTAAAGTTTAGTTAATTTACAATACTGTGTTACTTTGAAGTGTACAGCAAGGTGATTCAGTTATATATATATATATATATAAAATAATATATATATTATTTTTTAGATTATTTTCTATTATTATAAGATACTGAAGTTATTACAAGATATTGAGTAGAGTTGCCCATGCTATACAGTAGGACCTTGCTGATTATCTATTTTATATATAGAGGTATGTATATGTTAATCCCAAACTCCTAATTTATCTCCCCAGCCTGCTATCCCCTTTAGTAAACATAAGTTTGCTTTTTATGTCTGGTAGTCTATTTCTGCTTTGGATTTACTTCTTTTTATCTCTCCCAAAATGCCTAGCCCATTTAAAATGTTCAGTAAATTTAGTAAATGTTGAATGGATGAATGAAGGAACATATATTTCTCTACCTCTCCGATGTCTAAGGGTAGAGACCTTGTTTTACTTTTATTTCATATCTCCCAGTGCCTCCCAGTATTAATTAATAGTGAGTCTCTGCTTTAGATATGCTTGGACATATCTTTCTTTTTTAAGTATAACTGATTTACAATATTACATTAGTTTCAAGTGTACAACAGAGTGATTGGATATTTTTATGGATTACACTCCATTTAAAGTTATCATAAAATAATAGCTATATTTTCTATGCTGCACATATATCCTTGGAGCTTATTTATTTTATACATAGTAGTTTTTACCATTGATTTTGATACCATCTTAAGCTGCCTATCAAACCATGAAGTCAACCAAACACTGTCTCCATGCAAAGTATTACTGGATCTTTAACTGCTGATAAGTATATGTCCCTAGTAACTTTGATTAAAGTATTTTAATAATAATTTTATTTTACATTTGGGGAATTTTAACCGCTCAAAGCTTCTTCACATATCTTGTTTTCATTTATTTGGTAGTTGAATAGGACTAGAATTATTATGTCCATTTTATTGATTAAAAAAGCCAGAGAAATCAAATTCTTGCTCAGTGTCATAGAGTCAGCCATGCTTTGTACACTGTATCACTGAATTCATTCAGTGAGTCTACAGTAAAATTTGAATTTAAAAAAATCACTTGAATGTTTAAGAGTCTCTGGGGAACAATATAGAAAACTAGGACTTTTTTAAAGTTATGATAACTTCATTATAATTACAGTGATGGAAACATCTTGATTGTAAATGAGGTAATGAAAAATGCCCTACATGTGATAGTTGAAACAGCCCCACCTTGTATTTTGTAATTAGTCCCCTCTGGCTCTCTTTTTGCCCAAGTAGCTGCTCAGCCCTTGTAATGTATGATTCAAGTTCCTTCTGTGTTTCTTCCACCTTCAGCCTGACATCCAGGTCTTGGGAAACATCAGTTGAGTTCTTCAACACAGCTACTAATTTTATCATACTGATCTGTAATGACAGAAAATTGTCAACGTAACACTTGGCCCAACTTCTTAGAAAACTCATAAATTGAAAAACAGCTTGAGTAGCAACTCATATTTTCCCACTAGACATAAGAATATTCTATTTACTATATTGATATTTTCCAACATGCTCTAAATTATAAAGAAATAAAAGGGAAAATTAATATTTTGCAAAAAATTTTCAAACTACAAGGCAATCCCCTTCTCTATCCTGCCCTCCCATTGACTACTTGGTTTTAAAGACTAAATTCAGTAAATAGGGAAGATTAAAGAGAGACCTGGACTTTCTCTTTAGCTTCTTGAATCTTTGCCTGAAGTCCAGCTGTGAGGACATGTTGGAGAGACTCCTGACTTGAAACATGTTGTACATCCATTTGTAAAGTGTCTTCAATTCTAGATACAAGCTCTTCATACATAGAGCCTTTGGCAATAAGATGCTATAAGTAGAGTGAGATAACAATAAATATTCTGATTATATGTTAAACATATTAATAATCTCATCAGGAAATCATAAAAAGTTAACTGTTAATCCAAAATGAGGCAAATTTATATTCTAAAATACACACTGAGGAAACCAGAAGGGAAAGAGACACGTGTACCCCAATGTTCATCGCAGCACTGTTTATAATAGCCAGGACATGGAAGCAACCTAGATGTCCATCAGCAGATGAATGGATAAGAAAGCTGTGGTACATATACACAGTGGAGTATTACTCAGCCATTAAAAAGAATACATTTGAATCAGTTCTAATGAGGTGGATGAAACTGGAGCCTATTATACAGAGTGAAGTAAGCCAGAAGGAAAAACACCAATACAGTATACTAACGCATATATATGGAATTTAGAAAGATGGTAACGATAACCCTGTATACGAGACAGCAAAAGAGACACTGATGTATAGAACAGTCTTATGGACTCTGGGAGAGGGAGAGGGTGGGAAGATTTGGGAGAATGGCATTGAAACATGTGAAACGTCATGTATGAAACGAGATGCCAGTCCAGGTTCAATGCACGATGCTGGATGCTTGGGGCTGGTGCACTGGGACGACCCAGAGGGATGGTGTGGGGAGGGAGGAGGGAGGAGGGTTCAGGATGGGGAACACATGTATACTAATTAAATAATTTTCTATTAAAGAAAAAAAAAAAAGTTATTTTTAAAATTCATTTTAAAATTTATATTAATACAATCAGATTCTGAGCAACATAGTCTTTTGTGTATTATTCTTAAACACTAAGCACTTAGATAAAATAAAGACTAGAGGAATACAATGCCGATAGAGAGAAAATAAGTTGAGAGAGTAGAAATAAACCTTAAAGTGAAATTATTCACGTAGTCAAATCAGTCAGAAAGGAATTCAATAAATGCTACTGGAGAAAACAGCTGTTGGAAAAACATCTTTTTAGAACCATGCTTTTTACAAGATACCAAAAATAAATTTCAGATGAATTAGAAAATTATATATAAAACATGAAACTAGAAAGAGAAGAAATTATCCATGAAAACTGATCTGCTCCCTGGGTTTGGAGGGCCTTTAAAGGCAGAAATGACTATAAAAATACAAAAATTTTGTATGTAAAATAAAATAACTTAAAAGTCAACAACTTGGTAAATATATTTGCCATACAAATGAAAATGAGTCATGATTCAGAGAGCTTATAAATTCAATAAAAAAAATACTAAGATCCCAAAGAAAATTCAGAAAATACAAAGACATTATTCATGGAAACAAATGGCTAATGAATATATGAAAGACAGTTCAACCTTACATGTAATCAAATAAGTTACAAATTAAAATAATGGGGCACCACTTTTCAGTTATCAAAATAACAAAAAAATTTTAAATTACAACTCAGAGGTGGCATAGGTATATTTCTATAAAATAGAAATTATATTGTGTGATATCAACTATGGAAATATTGATCTTATTTATCATAGAACAGAGGAATTGTGGTGATTTTTATTCTCCTCTTTACACTTTTATGGGCTTCCCTGGTGGCTCAGATGGTAAAAAATCTGCCTGCAATGCAGGAGACCCGGGGTTTGACCCCTGGCTTAGGAAAATTCCCTGGATAAGGGAATGGCAACCCACTCCAGTATTTTTGTCTGGAAAATCCCATGGATCCATGGTCCAGGGGATCACAAAGAGTCAGACATGACTGAGTGACTAACACTTTCACTTTATACTTTTATAAATTATTTAAATGTTCTGAAATGAGCACATTGATTTGTAATTTCAATTTTTTCTATTTTTAATTATAAAAGTAACAAAAGTTCCTGTAAAATACTTCAACAAGAATAGAAGTAGAGCACATGAATAAAAAGTTTTTCTTCTTCCCCATCCCTCCCTTGTCATTTAATCAATCATTTGCATATTCATTTAAAAAATATGTACTTTATATCTACTATGTACCAGGAAATACACTCAGAGGAGGGCTCACAGATATTTTTCTATAGATTTAAAAGTATAAAGTACAAAAGGCAACTGTTTTTAAAAACACTAAAAGTATTTAGAGTTTTAGTATTAAAATACTAAAAACACATGACCCATACTGTTCAGCAACTTGTATTTCTTGATTAACAATATACCTTGATCCAATAAAGATCTACCTTTGTTCATTTTTTTTTGTTTCATCAAACTTTTTATCTCGTATTGGAGTATAACCGATTAACAATGTTGTGACAGTTTCAGGTGGAAAGCAAAGGGACAAACATATGCATGTATCCATTCTCCCCTCAAACTCCCCTCCCGTTCAGGTCATATAACACTGAGCAGAGTTCCCTGTTCCACATAGTAGGTTCTTGTTGGTTATCTATTTTAAAACTAGCAGTGTATATCTGTCCATCCCAAACTCCCTAAGTATCCCTTCCCCCATCTCCTTCCTCCCAGCAACCATAAGTTTTACTTAACTTTTTCTTACCAGAAGTATATTCCAGCATGTTTGTGTTTTCACTGTTTAACACCTTTGATTTTTTAAAAAATTCAATATTTTAAAAATACTGAATTTTTCATTTCTCACTCATTTATTACACTAAAAGAAATTTCAGGTACAAAAATAAATAGATAAATAAAATTAGAAAAGTACCAGCAGATGGCACAGGTTAAGTTCACATAATATTTTCAGAGCAAGGAAAGGTATTACTCTTATGAACAATGAAACACAGAATTATTCATATACACCTTTTCAAAATGTAGAAAAGAATTTCAAAAGTCAAAAGAATTAAACAAGTAATTCTTTATTCCTAGAACTTGCCATCTTGCTATAATGTATGACATGCTCTATAAATTTCATAGCTGAGCTGGAACTCAGTAAAACCTCAATTGTAACTTCTTTCCAGGAAGAACTGAGTGATATTAAAATACACTCTTGCCTCATTGCTTTTCAATGCGTCAACTGCCTGAGAATAAAGACAGAACAGAGTTTTAACAACATGCAGCCCCCTCCCTGCATCAGGTAAGAAAGGAAAGTGGCTTCCACAGGGGCTGAGCTTTCCAAGAGTAGATTGCATCGTCTCTTATATTCACACTGCCCTGAGCTATAGGAAGACTGAACTCACTCATCTCATTGCCCTCTGATGAAAGAGAATATTTTAATCTCCACTCTGGAGCTGGGAAAATCAGTTCAAGAATTTAAATTCCTCAGGTATTATTAGTCTTCAACTCTATCCTCTGTCTTCAGGCAAAATCACAGCAAATGATCCAGGGTTGAGATTCCATGTCATTTTTTTAAAAAACCCCAACAAAGAAAATTCAAACAGTGGTTTTATTTACTATTTCCTTTAAAACTTTTTATCTTAATCCATAAGCCTACAGCCACAAAAGCTGTCTTGTTAATGCTGTTACAGTCATACCTGCAAAGATTCTTCCACTGAGGTCTCTACATCATCCTGCTGTCTCAGAAGATCCAAAACAGACGTGGTTTCTGCCTCCCAGGTTTCCACTTGTCCAATGAGCTTTTCAACCTCTTTAGCCACTTTCAGTGGCCCTGAAAAGTCTTCATTTTCTTTTTCATGTACTTCCCCAGCCTACAACATTCAAAATTATCACTCGAGAAAATGGTATCATTTACCATTAAATTAATTTAACAGTTAAAGTCTCAAAAACAATGGCTGCTTTTTAAACTCAATGTTTTAATAGCATCTTTATAAAAGTTAGTTAAAATGCATACTGAACTTTTATGCCAAAAAAATAAAAATAAACACATTATATCGCTTTTTTCCCCCTGAGAGTGCTAAATCAACATATTTTAATGATTTAAGATCTACTTTTTGGACATGATAATGATACATTATGATAATATAAATACTTTAAAAATTAAGAGATTTATTCACAAAATCTTCTTAAGGATATCATTCCTATCAGTTAGTTACTATTATTTCCATTTTACAGGAAAGATTAGAGCTTAGAAAATTATAGTATTGACTCTATAAACACATTTCTAAAACTGGTATACAATTTAATTAAATACAGCTAGCCATTGGTAACAGTAGTTGTGAAATATCAGAATCAAATTTCAATAAAATTGTCTTTTCCCATTAATAATCTCTCAGTATCCTATAAGTTGATATGCTACAGTTTTATATGACAAATTCTTAAAGCTGTTTTTAATCAGATCACATTTTAAATGTATGAGAAAAATATTCTGTATTTTTCTATACGAAGAGCATAGTGCACAGATTCAAGATGTTCCATAATTAGGTCTCCTAATGATGGGAAAACAGGCACTCCATCACAGCAACTGGCAAAAGCCAGATAAATTTATTTCTTTAAAGTTGTATTTTCTTTAAAGTTGTATAAGTTATTTTTCTGAAGGGGGCATATTTCCAAAATCACAGGCGCTACACCATACATGTGTATGATTTCTTGTTGTTGTTCTTTCTTTTCCATATTCTTATCTATAATCTAAAGTCACCCTCTGAATTACACAACACAGCAGGAAATAAAGATTTTACTTCCCCCCATTTTACAGAAAGGATGCAAGACAGGCCAGAGGCTAGCCTAAAGCTGGACAACTGAGCACTAGTCAGAAGTAATCTGAAGAAAACAGCACCTGCACTTCCACAGCTCAGAAAGCATGACTGCTTCTGTGTGTCTGCAAACTCTTCAGTGAGTTAGAGGCACAGGGCTTTTATTTACTATTTCCTTTCAAATTTTTTATTTATTTTAATCCATAAGCCTACAACCATAAAAGCTAGAGGCTTATGGGTACTGTTTAGGCACTGATGACCACTGCGTGAGGGTACCACTTGGGCATTTTACTGAACAATGACCATACTTTAAGTGTTATCTAATAATCTTTCTTATCTATGTTTCAACAATATGGGTTGTTTTCCAAAGGAAAAAACAGCAAAGTTAAATTATTTCCATATATCAATACAAAGGAACTACATAAAATATGATTATTTACCATAATATTCTGATTGTGGTTTTCAGGAAGTTCGCTTGACCTATCTGTTGAAAAACCAACAGCTAGATTTTCTTCCTTGGATAGCTGAATATTTCCAGAATTGTCAAGAAAGGGCTCATCTTGTAATTTCATAAGTGGCAGGTTCACTTCCTATGAAAAATTAATGTCATGAAATGTAATGTTTATATCTTTTATTCTAAGATATATGATTAAAAACAATTTTTTAGGGTTTATTAGGAACATTATAAAATTTCCCATACAACACCTCAGTCTCAAATTATTAAGAATAAGAGAATAATCATTTAAGTTCAAAAATTATTTTTTAAATATGTGCTTTTATGAAGCACTATACTAAATATAGGGATTCCCTGATAGCCTGGTGATAAAGAATCTGCCTGCCAATGCAGGAGACATGGGTTCCATCCCTGGGTTGGGAAGATCCCCTGGAGAAGGAAATGCCAACCCACTGCAGTATTCTTGCCTGGGAAATCCCCCAGACAGAGGCGCTTGGCAGGCTACAGTCTGGGGAGTTGCAAAAGAGTCAGACATGACTTAGGACTAAACAACAACAACAAATATTAAATATAAAGATAAAATTTGCTGTATGTTTTCAAAGGCTTTGAAATCTAACAGGCAAAAATGCTTATGTTACTCTTTAATGGCACATAAAGTTCAACTAAAAATCTATGCTGAACGTCCACAGAAAAAGCTGAACATGAATGGTTATATCCGCATTGTTCGTAAGAGTCAAAAAAGTGGAAAGAAGTCAAATGTTCGTCAACCGGTCAACGAATAAACACAGTGCGGCATGTCCATACAGCAGATTATGCTCTGCTGGTCCGAAGGGATGAAGTGCTAATGCACACTACAGAATGAATGAGCTGTAAAAACACTGCACTGAGTGAAAAAAGCCAGAAACAAAAGACTACATATCTTATGACTTCCTTTATGTGAAATACCCAGAACAGGACAATTTTTAAAGCTGGGGACATTGGGAGAAAATGAGGAGTGACTGCTAATGGGTACAAAGTTTCTTTATGAGGTGATGAAAATGTTCTAAAATTGATTATGGTGATGACTTGCACAACATTAAATATACTGAGAACCGCTGAGGAATTCACACTAAATGAGTGAATTGTATGCATGTGAATTATACCTCAAAGAAGCTGTTAGCAAAAAAAAAAAAAAAAAAAACCTTACAGGCTGAGCTTTTGTAATAAGCTTTCTCCATCTTTTATTCAGCCTCTTCAGTTCTTTAGAAATAGACGATCCAACTTCATCATTGCTGACTTGAAATAAGAAATTTCCCACTTCATTTAAAGTAGTATGTTGTAGATTCCACTGGGAGAGTGTCTCAAACGGAACCTATATAACATATAAACAATGCAATATTTTAATGACATAATATTTGTCTTTCTATTACTCATAAAAGATCTTCACTGAGCTTGATTTCGAGCAAAAGTAAGTGTGAAGGTTTTGCAGAGATTCTGACCCTCCCTGTTGGGCTACCTCTTCATCCTTGGATCAATTGGCAGCTGCTAGCTGTCTGTCACAGAGAAGGCAATGGCACCCCACTCCAGTACTCTTGCCTGGAAAATCCCATGGGTGGAGGAGCCTGGTAGGCTGCAGTCCATGGGGTCGCTAGGAGTCGGACACGACTGAGCGACTTCGCTTTATTTTTTTCACTTTCATGCATTGGAGAAGGAAATGGCAACCCACTTCAGTGTTCTTGCCTGGATAATCCCAGGGACGGGGGAGCGTGGTGGGCTGCCGTCTATGGGGTCGCACAGAGTCGGACACGACTGAAGCAGTTAGCAGCAGCAGCAGCTGTCTGTCATCATTCTTGATCCTGGACTTTTAAGAAGCATGTGATGTTCTTCTATTTTTCTAAGCAGCTGACAGGCTTAGAGCAAAGGTTTCAAATCTTTTCAGTTCATGACCCCCTTAATGTCTCAGAAATTTTTTCAAGGATTCCCTAAGCTAGAAAAAGTACCAAACACTTCTCATTCATAATAAGTCAGGTCCAAACAGCTTAGTGGTAATTTGTGTGCTGTTCAACAGACAGATGTTGCTTTTCTCCCTCAAATTTTAAATTTACCCAAGAGTTCTCTTTGGTAGCTCAGGGCATCTCAGCATCGAGTTTGGAAATTGCAAGGCTTAAAGTCTTATTTTTTCAAAGAAATGTGAATCTCATTAAAAGACCTTTAAAAGACAGAAGACCTGTTGAAAGCCAAAGATTTGAATTTTGGGTATCAATATAGGTTATAGGGAAAAGTAATGACTCACTCGAATATTCTTTTTGCACTCATACACTTATTAGAAATTTTACTTTCATACGAACAGCCTGTTTTTTGTTCAGTATCTTTAGCTTTTATATGGAAAATGTTTAATCTGAGAGGTTGTCTACACTTATTTGCAACAGAAGAAAGCAAATGAAAGAAAGAAAACTACCTCAAAGAAAAATCATAAAACAGGTTATTACACAAATGGCAAATAAAAACAATAATAAATTATACCAAAATTTTTTCCACACTTCTCCACATAAATCTGAAGTATTTTGTTTTTCTTCCTCTAGAAAGTAAGAAAGCTTTTAGAACTGAAAGGTACTCACCTAAATGTAAAGAAAACTTTCTAATTTATTAATTTATTTTAAATGTATCAGAGAAGGCAATGGCAACCCACTCCAGTACTCTTGCCTGGAAAATCCCATGGATGGAGGAGCCTGGAAGGCTGCAGTCCATGGGGTCGCAAAGAGTCAGACACGACTGAGCAACTTCCCTTTCACTTTTCACTTTCATGCATTGGAGAAGGAAATGGCAACCCACTCCAGTGTTCTTGCCTGGAGAATCCCAGGGATGGGGGAGCCTGGTGGGCTTCTGTCGTGGGGTTGCACAGAGTCGGGCATGACTGAAGTGACTTAGCAGCAGCAGCATAAGCTATCCAGTACTCCATGTCTTTTCTTTCCAAGGAATTAAGCAATATATCTTCCAAATGCTATACTGTGTATGTGGGTTATACCTCAATAAAATTCTGTGTGTGTATATAAAACCTACAGTAAGGAGGAAAATTCCTTTTAGCTATTATAGGAGAAAGAACCTAAACTCTTTCCAATACTTTGGAGAATTTTTCCAACAATTGTTTACTCATTCTTGGTCTCTCATTTTTGGATTGAAAACGAGGGTATCCAAACAAAATGAAAAAAAAAATTAAAATTAAGCAAATGCCATAAGACTGAAAATACCTCTTTCATCTGTTCCTTCTTTGTCTCCTCAAAACAAGCCTTTAGTAAACGAAGGTTTTCCACATAAGTAGCCCAACATGCCAGAACTTTTTGTAGAGTGGACTTCACATTAAGTATATTTTCTCTATACATGGAAAAATGATATTTCACCATCGTATATTGTTTACTAATATTTGGATATTCTCCAGCTATAATGTTAACAAGACAAGAGAGCAATTTTAAAAAACAGTTTTTCATTAAGAAAATAATACTGCTAAGAAAAATACTGGCATACTAATTGACAGTGGTAAAATAAATATGTAAACTAACAGTATTAACAGTGAATGCAAGAATTTTCCAAAACATACATATATGTAAAACCAATTCCTAAAGCATTAAGATACATAAGGAAAGTGAAACAAATGAAATGTTATTTTTAAGTGATGGTCATTCCATCAAAAAGAAAATACAGCTTTACCCAAGTTGTTATGAATTTCTTCACATTTTTGAAACGAAGTTTCAAGTTGAGCTAGGAACTCTTTTTCTTCAATAAATTTCTGGGGGTGGAAATGAAAATAAAACATATTGACAATTTTTTTTAATGTGTCAAGAAATCCAGACAGAGACATAAACATTGATGAAGCGCTTAGGCACCAAAATTTCTTTACAGTAATTAATACTACATATTTGGGTAAGTAGTTCATGAAGAAAGATAGTTAAGGTCAAAGAAACATACATATGAGTATTAGCAATATACAAGTACGAGACCTGACAAAGTTTATCTTAATGTAGTGACACAGTTCTACCTTGGTTTTTCCCATGTCTTTACTAATATTGAACAATTTTTATTAGATATGTTGAGCATGATAATAAATAGATACAATCAATCATCTACCAAAGACCCTTGAGAAATACCATTATCCAAGTTATGTGTCTTAAGCAAGCAAAATCTTTCATGGAAGAACAGACAATTAAAAGCTCATTTATTATACACTTATGTGGCAACAGTATGATTATTTAAATGAAAAAATGAAAAATCAAAGTAGGAAAAAGAAGTTAAAATACTCAAAATCTAATTTAGAGTGATGATTCCTATTCAGGAATGTACAGTGTTTAAATCATAAACTGTAAATAAGTATTTCCTCATCATGTTTTTCCAATGTTTCCACTGAAGTTCATAATCTTAGATTTTTCTTTCTGGCCCTCATTCCAAAAACGGAGGAACAGGGAACGCACTGGCGCTCCAGGGGTTAGATGCGGCACTTTCACTGCCGTGGCCCCAGGAGCCACGGTTGGAGAACTAAGACACTGCAAGCCACACAACATGGTCAAAAATAAAAACAGAGATACAGGAAGAAGGGTAATAAGGCCGAACTATAGAAATGACATTGCTAGGATGCTTCAGTTTTAATTTACCATATAAACACATATATTTAAGTCATTTGCAAAAATTTTTCCTATAAATTGTAAGAGCTAAACCCCTCCCCCAGAAAAACCTCCAAGACAGAATATACTGTTTTGCCCATTCTTTAAACTTGAAAGGCTAAGATTAAAATGTTCTAAGAAAAATTTAATTTTTGAATAGAACCATATATCAGAGTGGGGAAAGATATTAAGCAAGATATCCAGTAGGTGGAAATAGGAATTTTTTTAAAGGAAGTAACATTGAAACTATCTCTAACTATTTTGTAACTTAGCCTGGTTAACTCAGTTTCTTCTGTTGTGCTAAATAATGTTATTGTCTCCTTCTTACTCTTCTCGATGTCTGTCATTTGACTACCTATAATCTTTTTCTCTAGGTAATATTTAAGCTACCGAAAGCTACCAAGAAAACTCATCTCAAAACCTGAAAAGTTAAGGGATATTGTGCTCAGGAAACATGCAAACCCAGAATCATGGAGAACAGTTGTCTAAGACATGAAATAAAGTAGCTTACATGCCAGTCTTCCAGCAATAATTCCACAGATTCTTTGCTCCCGTATTTGATGTTCCAAACAAGCAATTTTGATTTCACCTCCTCTAGCAAACCAAGAACTGAGCACTCATAGTAATGAAATTCTAAACGTGGAATGACTTTTTTCCCCGAAATGTTGTTGATTCTGGAAGATAGTGCAGGTTTTAGAATTTAATTTAATACGATTGGCCAAATGTGAAAAACCTGTTTGGCATTTTAAAAAATACTGGGGCTTTAACATTTTCTTTTAATCACATGGAACTCAGATGCATCCTCACCTCTTTTTTTTTTTTTTTTAAGTAAAACAAACATTGTGATGAGATATAAACCAGCTATTTCTAAGATAAAAATACCCAACAGAATTATGTTCTGAAGAAATTATTCCCCTATTGAGAACTTCTATGATAAAATGTTAATCTCTAAAACATTTTACTGAATTTGAAAACTTCCATATAAGAATACAACAATAATTTCCACATTTACATATTAACAGCTTTCATTATTAAAGGTAATACCTTCTTACTATCATTCTTTGAATAATGAGAAAAGAGAAGATGATGTGGACAAACACCAATTAAATAATCTTTAGTTTATATTTTTTTGGAGTTTATTAAGTGCTCTCATATACTTCCTCCCATTTCACCTAGTATTCCTTGTGAGACATGAACACAGTGATTACCATTACTCTATATTTACAAATGAGAAAATGTGCAGAAAGACATAATAACTTGACCAAAACCAAGATAAAGAGCTCAGTTTCTGCGTCTAACTCCAGAACTTTTTCTACCACCATATCCTCCCAGGAAATAAAAGAGGAAGTATGTTATCATGCTACTATTACATAAAACACGAAGGAATTGTTATCAAGAGCTAAAGACTAATTGTCAAAAATTATCTACAAATCTGTATTTCCTGCTGCCTGCAGAACCGTGTTAGTGTTCATACACGAAGATGTCAGCAGTGGTGAAAGGATGGTGGTACAAACCGTCTTTTCATTTCCTCCAATTTTTCAGGGGGTACCAAAGGCAAATGGTTTTCGTCTCTATTTTCAAACGCCAGGAGAGTATTCAAATGGCAGTCAAATTTATCCATCAGACTCTGAAAAGAAATTCAGTATAACATGAACCACATTTATTGTCAAACTCTGTAACCAAGGGTTTGTTAACCTCATTTGCTCTGTGCACGCATTGCATCTTTTTTAAAAGAAATTCTAAAGCCCTTACATTTTCAACTAAAATGTTGTGAGTAAATATTTCCATCATAGATGTTTTAAACTAGAACATTTTACAGAGAGGCAGACTGTGGTTTCTCTGGTAAAAGCATTATCAAATTCTTTTGTTTTCAGATGTATTTTCCATTCAATTGTGGGCTCAAATGCTATAAACCTCACCTATTAAATTCTTCCATATCATTTTAGTGAGAACCCAATCTCCCATGTTTTAAACAGTCTCCCCTCTCCTTTTTGGCCAGACTTTACAGTTGCTTTAGGACTTACTGGACAAATCGTTTTGGGTCCCAAAAATCTCCAGAGGAATCACCTAAACCATCCTCAAATACCCACTATATTTCCTTCCCTTTCTTCTAGGAGAAAAGTCTTCCTCAAGAACAGTTCTAACAAAATATAGATTTTTCTTTGTTTCTTCTTTGCCAACCTGGAATAAAGTAATTTTCTCTTGTGTTAGAGCCATGGCTTCACTGTAATCCTGGGAGACTGACAAATCTTCATCTATAAGCTTTTCTACCTCCTGGAGCCAAGTTTCTATTTGATAAAGGGGTGAGGGCAAGACACGATTCAACTCTGTTTGCCACACGTTAATCTGAAAAAAAAAAAAGGAAAGACGTTCTTCAGTAGACACTTCTCTAGTTTATTTGTTCACATACAGTATGCTTAAACCTCTAAAGAATTATTTTAAAACAACCCTTTAAACACAATACTTTAATTCTGATATGTTAGTCAAGGAAATACTGATCAATAGGTATATTTCTAAGTATCATTGGCTAGCTGCTGATCGAGAAGATAATTTGTTCAAAAGCTTCAGAAGAGGGTGCAAGAATGAAAACAAATGTTTTGATCAACCCACAATCAGTTATAAGAAGGGAATCAGAAATAGTTACAGCAAGGGGGTAAAAAGTTAGTTGTAAATAGTTACAAAGTGGGGGTAGACTACTGTACTGAACGACCATTTGAAATCCTATAATCCCCTGTCTTCTCTGACGTAACATCTACAGCTAGCAAGCAGATGTATAGGTTATTTTCCTCACTAGCCCCAATCGTCTATTTATATTAGATATCTCTACCACATCTCCTGATTATTTGTCCTTCACCAGAGCCCCCGCCCCTCAATCCCACTGCCTCCTCCTTCCTCAGTCTTCCCACCACTCCTGACATGTGTGACTCAAGCCCTGATTACCTTCTCAGGTCTTTGCTTTTTCTGCCCCTTCTACCTGAATTTTCTCCCTGCTGAGGAACCACCAAAACTCACTCACACATTCATACATTCGCTCATTGAGCCAATTAGAGGTACATGAATGGCAACGTGGAGGTGGCTTAAATATGTGTGTGCTCAAAACTGAAAGAAGCAGAATAACATATAATACCAATTTATACAACTTAATACATGGTTACATAAATACTTTACTGCATTTTGAAAGAACATATAAACGAAAAGATACATACTAGGCACATCACAATGGTGGCCTAAGGAAAAAGAAGAATGGAAGGAGGGTATGAAGATAAAAGCAAATAAACACACAATTTGTGTGTGTCAGTTGCTCAGTCATGTCTGGCTTTTTGCAACCCCACGGACTGTAGACTTAATAAGTGAATAAAATAGGAGTAGGATCTTGTCCAGATTCATGTGTCATGAAGACAAGAGTAAGTTTAGCACAACTGTCCACACATCTGAGGGGTCAACCAGATGAACAGCAGCCACAGCTCCTGCCAGACCCACCTAGTGGGTGAAACAAACAAGTTCATGGTTACAGTAATGTGTGAAGAAGTGAAGTGAAGTGAATGCTGCTTAGTCATGTCTGACTCTTTACAGCCCCATGAACCATAGCCTGTCAGGCTCCTCTGTCCATGAATTCTCCCGGCAAGCACTGGAGGAGGTAGCCATGCCCTCCTCCAGGGGATCTTCCTGACCCAGGGATCGAACCTGAGTCTCCTGCATTGCAGCCAGATTCTTCACCATTTGAGCCACCAGGGAAGCCCATAGTAAAGGGTGGTCAGCAGTGTAACAGAGCAAAGGGCTGGGGAGGACCCCACACTGATGATGAAAGCATAAGTTTTAAATTTCTACTCTCTCTTTTATCACAGTTCTACTAAATAAATTGTCAGTATTCTTAGAGTTAAGTTGCTTTTATAGGTAAGAATAGGCAAAAATTAGGTTACTTTTTAAGAATAGGGTTCTTTAATTCATAATTAACTCATTGAAAAACATTTATTGGTTGCCCACTATATACAAGGCAAGTATTAAAAAAAAAAAACCATTAAATCCACAACGCAAATACAAAGATGTAAAATGAGAACAAAGCTAGGCTCTTTTAAGGCAGTCAAATGGCACTATTCATAAACTAGAAGCATGGAATTTTCTGCATTTTGGTTTGCTTTTTTTTTTTTAACATTATTGAGGTATAACTGATAACACTGTAAGATATTTAAAGTGTACATGATGGTGATTTGATATACATTTACATTGTAAAAGGAGTCTCACCATCTAGTTAATTAACATTCATCATTTCACATATTTATCTCTTTTGGCAAGAACATTTACGTTTTACTCCCTTAGCAAATTTCAGTGATATAATACAGTGTTAATAGCTATAGTCACCAAGTTTTACATTATCTCTTCAGACCTGAATCATCTTATAGCTGAAAGTACCCTTTAACCAACTTCTCCCTGTTTCCTACCACCTCAGTCCTGGACAACCACTTTTCTATTCTCTGTTCCTATGACTTTCATTTTCTTTTCTTGGCCTCGTCATGCTGCTTGCAAGATCTCAGTTTCCAGGAATTGAACCCAGGCCACAGCAATGCAAGCCCAGAATCCTAACCACTAAGCCATCAGGGAACTTCTAAGTTTGACTTTTTAAATAAAGATTCTGCATATAAGGGATGTTATGCAAGTTTATTTTCTCAAAACACATGTAGCAAAAGACAGCTTTACAATCCTAAATCATTAATTATATGCCGTGAAGCCTCCAGATGGAAAAAAATGAAAAAGAGATTCTCATTATTATGAATTTTAATATAAAGAAGCTAGGATGTACTTTTATTATATATATATATGTGTGATTTATTATTATTAGCATTTCCCCCAAAATAAACAGAAAACTGGCAAACAACTGAGCAAAAGATGAGCTAAGAATGATACCTCTAACTCAGCTATTATTCTTTTCGCAACTGAAAGAAAGCTGTATGTTTGTTTATTTTTAATTGGAGGATAATTGCTTTACAATGTTGTGTTGGCTTCTGCCATAGATCAACATGAATCTGCCTCGGGTATATGTATGTCCCCTTCCTCTTGAACTTCTGTCCCTCCTCCCACCCCTCTAGGTTGTCACAGAGCACAGGGTTGAATTCCATATATGCTTTGAAAGAAGACAAATGTGAGTTTTCTGACTGTGAGCTGTACGCTATGCAGCAGTAGGAAGAGGAACGATAGAAGGCAATATTTGCCTTTCATTCTCCTTCCACTCTTAACATAGAAAACTAGTTCTATGCTTTCTTTCTCAGTGTTGGAAATTACTTTTGAATTTGGATGAAAATTTATATAAGATCTTGTCAGGTCAAAATAACACAATGTGGCTATTTCCTATACAGGCTTAAAATGAAACCATTTATCAAGATACTTTGAGATATCTGTGTCCTCAACCAATTGAACCAGAAACTGGATGGTATTCACTGTTATACATATGATAACTTTAAAATTACTAAGTTTCATTATGTAACACCAAGAAAATGAGTGGCAGTCTGCCTAAGGATTGGATTTTCAAGCTACCATCAATTTGTAGCACTTACTTTTGTAAAATAGTTCTTTTAATGATTTTTCCTCATTATTTTGGGTGATTTTTCCAAATCATAGGCAGCAAAATGAGGCCAGATCTCAGTGGCCTGGAACAGCCTGAACTATACAGACAGCATCTTCTTCCTCTCCTGTCTTGTTGAGGATTTGTAACAGAGTTCCTGCCCTTCACAAGGATCAGAGTTGTCAGAGCTGTGATCAGAACAGGAGCTGATAACACAAGGAGCACTGCCACTTTATGGGAAGATTTCTGGAGCTGCACTGGTCCTTCAAAATTAGGGACTCAGAAAGTGTGGCTCTTTTTAAGCCACTGAGCTAGTGTTGAACACATTTCACAGACGGTGTGATAAACGTATTCTGAAAACAGGCTGTCACTCCAGGTGGTCAAGAGTCTTGAGCAGGGATTGGCAAAGTTTTTCAGGGCCAAAGAGTATTTGTGATGCATAATCTGTTGTAACTCTGTAAATTCACTAAAAGTCAATTAGCCATTTAAGATGAGCAGATTCTATGGCATATAAATCATACCTCAACAAAACTGTTTAGAAAGAATGAAGACAGGACTTTGTTGGTGGTCCCAGTGGTTAAGAATCCACCTTCCAATGCATGAGACATGAGTTCAATCCCTGATGGGGAACTAAGATCCCACATGCCATTGAGCAACTGAGCCTTTGCACCACAACCAGGGAATCCCCAAGGCACTACAACTAGAGAGAAGTCTGCATGCTGCAATGAAGAGCTTGTACACTGCAATAAAGACCAGGGAAGCCAAAATAAAAAAAGAAGACCTGCAATACAAGGTAAGTTAAAAGAAGTTTTCGAGCTGAAAAGAAGTGAGTTCAGAAACTCAAATCTCTAGGAAAGAACAAAGAACAATGGAAATGTAAATAGTTATATAAATATGAAAAACTGATTTTCCCCTTAATTTATTTAAAACACATGACTGTTTTGAACAAAAATTTATAACATGGTCTTGGGAACTATAAAACATATGTGTGTGTCATACATATATTTATATATAAAGCAACCAGTCATAAAAAGTGAGAGATTTGATTGCAAGACTTCTACATGTTGTAAGAAGTTGTACAACTTAGAATTTTACAACTTTTAAGTAGATGGCAAAAATTTTATAATGTATATTGTAATCACAGTAAAAATACAATATGAGGTAGAGTTAAAAAGCCAATAGCTAAATTAAAATGGAATTTAATATGTTAAAAATTAACATAATCTAAAACAAGGCAAGAAAAGAACGAATAGAGATACCGAAAACAGAGGTGTGTGTACTTAGTTGCTCGGTCATGTCTGACTCTTTGTGACCTCATGGACTGTAGCCCACCAGGTTCCTCAGTCTGTGGGATTCTCCAGGCAAGAATACTGGAGTGGGCTGCCATGCCCTCCTCCAGGGGATCTTGGAGGAGGGATTGAACCCAGGTCTCCTGCATTGCAGGCATATTCTTTACCATCTGAGCCACCAGGGAAGCCCTCCCAAAAAACAGAGGGGATAAACATTAAAAAAGGGCTTCCCAGGTGGCACTAGTTAGTGGGAAAGAACCCGCCGGCCAATGCAGGAGATGTAAGAGACACAGCTTCAATCTCTGGGTCAGGAAGATCCCCTGGAAAAGGGCATGGCAACCCACTCCAGTATTCTTGCTTAGAGAATTGCATGGACAGGGGAGCCTGGCCAGCTGCAGTTCATGGGGTCACAAAGAACTGGATATGACTGAAGCAACTTAGCATGTACACAAACATAAAAAAGCATAAGATGATAAACCTACACTGAACCATATCAATAATTACATTAAATATTGTGTAAACACTTGAGTGAAAAAGCAGATGTTGTCAGAGTAGATAATGAAGCAAGATCCAATTATATGCTATCTATGCGATGCCCTTTAAATATAAAGACTCAAATAGGTTGAAAATAAATGAAGGAAAAAGATGTGCCATATAGTCAGCATAGGAAGAATGCAATGATCATATTGATATCAGATTAAGTAGACATCTAGAAAAATAGTCTTACCAGAGATAAACAGTAATATTTCATAGTGGTAAAAGTGTTGATTCAGGAAGACATAATAGTCATAAATGTACATACTTAGTAACAAAGTCTTAAAATACATGACACAAAATTTGACTAAATTAAAGGAAGGATTGCTACAGATTTTAATAATCCTCTCTCAGAAATTGGTAGAATGAATGTCTAGACAAAATGACAGTCAAGGCATAGACAATCTGAATACTACCAACCACCTTGTCCTAGCTGATATTTACAGAATGCTATATCAGATGACTACAGAATACATGTTCTTCCATATATACCATATGGTATATACCATAACACATGAGTCAATAAATTTTAAATGACTGAAATCATACCGATATATCCAGACACACATTTATCACTACACTTTCTCTCTGGGTTTGTCCCTACCCACTTGAAGCATCTATTGATATTGACACATGGTCCTGTCCCAAAGCAGAGAGGAGGCTGCAGGTCAATACTGGTAGAATAAGGATTCCGATTGCAAGAACTGATGGCAGATACAAAAACTTTGGATAAGCCTGCAATTTCTCTCAAGAGAATGTTATAAGTTCCTATTCATATCAACCACTACTCAAACGAGATCATGGAGAAAATATAGTAACATTCTCACAACTTTCTGTTGAAGCATCTACCCTGTCTTTTACAGAATTCCTCATGGAAGTCTAAAGCTCTGGTCCAACAAACGAGCTGCCCCACAAAAATGTTCTAATCAACGTAACGCAGTAACCTGGTAGTTGAGACCATTCCAGGCTTCTCTCAACTGCAACTGATCTTTATTCAGGTCATCTACATTCCTTTTTATTGTCAGGACATCCAAAAAGTGTTCTTTTTCTTTGTTGAATGACTCCAGAAAGGACAGCAGGCTCTACAATTAGAAGAATAAAGACAAATGTTTAAACCAGCTTATAAAATGTAATTTGCTATTTGAAGGTCTATAGCTGTAGATTATATTTAAATTTTTACTTAGAAAAAAACGAAAATTCCCTAAATCTAGGATCCTCTCACCAATCCATTTTCTTTCTTCAGTGCACCCTCACGATCTGGGCACCCTTATAGTGACATAAGTCACAGCTTTTGCCTCTACTGGAGTAAGGCAGCAAGGCCACTCAGCTCTAGAGGACAAGTCGTAATAACCCATGAAAAATGTAAGTTTCTCCTCCCTAAATATGTGTTCACAACAAAATAAGAATGAGTGGAAATAAGAATTAAATGACAGCAGTCAAGTATAAATGGTTTTTGAAGTGTCCATGATTTACTGAGCTTCAGTCAATTCTTCCCAAGGCATTTTATACGAATTTTAGAAAATACTGTGTCTTTTGGACTCTGTGGGAGTGGGGGGGATGATTTGGGAGAATGGCATTAAAACTTGTATAATATCATATAAGAAATGAATTGCCAGTCCAGGTTCGATGCAGGATACAGGAAGCTTGGGGCTGGTGCACTGGGATGCCCCAGAGGGATGGTGTGGGGAGGGAGGTGGGAAGGGGGTTCAGGATGGGAACACGTGTACACCCGTGGCGGATGCATGTTGATGTATGGCAAAACCAATACAATATTGTAAAGTAAAAAATAATAATAATAATAATTTTTAAAATAAATAAATAAAAAGAAAGAAAAAAGAAAATACTGTGTCTTTGCCCTCAAAAACTTAATAAATAAATCTTTTCTTGGCATGTATTTGTGTGAAATACTGGTATTTGAGTCAACAACTGCATAAATACTATTCAAAAGATTACCCATAAACTTTGGCCATGTTTCTAATTAAATTTTGTGTTCAAACTGAGGGATAATTAAATTCTTTCTAAAAATAACCTCACATAGTCTTTCATTTAGGAAGCCTGAATCTGTGGTACTTTAGTAAATCAAAGAGAGAGCAAGATACTTTCTGTGGACACTGAGCGCCTTGTTGAAAAAACTCTCAGGGCAGAGCTCAGGGGCAAGAAGCACAAGAAGCCCACGCAGTTCCGACAGAAGGAAGATGAGATCCCTTCCTTTGGTGGTGGCTCCAAACCAAAAAGAAAGGGGAGGCCAGCAAGTCACACAACCCACAGAAAGGCTGGACTGGATTCATCCAATTCCCTCCCTTAACCAATGTGGGGATAAAGACCTAGAGGTGCTCATGCTGGGTAGACCCATGAGAGTTTCCTTTTTAGAATGGTGACCAGGTGGGGAGCACACTGGGTTCTGAGAAATAGACCTGTGGACCTTCACATTGGCTCCTGTTAAGTCTCTTTCAAGATGCAGAGGGAATAACTGCTTACCCTGGAGAAGCATCAGGACACCAAGAGAGCTACAGCTTTAAAGCTAGACTTCATTCAAATCCCACCTCTACCTCATAGTATCTATGTAACTTTAGATAAATCCCTGGGTCCTCCTAAGTCTTATCTTCATCTGTAAAACTGAAATAACAATACCATACTCTGCAAGATGTTATAACATGTAAAATGCTTATCAGCAAGGTGCCTGATATGTAGCAAATGTTCAATATATGGTGATAATATCAGTTGTTATTACTCCCCAAAGGACATGCTGGCTGAAACCCTGCACTGTACTTCCAGGATGGCTCCATTTCTGATTTCCTAATCTTTTTTTCCTTCAAATTCTTTCTGAAAAGCATATTTCTGCTCTAGACCAGGGATTGGAAAACGTGTAGTGTAACAGGCAAGATAGCAAACATCTTCGTCTTTGTGTCCTGGGCCATATGGTCTCTGCTGTTACTATTCAACAATGCGATGAGAATGAGGTCACAAACCATACTTTAATGGGCATGGCTCATATACAATGTATATTATAATATAATATATTCAATAACAGTGTATTCATAAAAAAGGTGGTGGGGTCAAGAGACCAGTTTGCGATTTCCACACTGAAACCTTACTACTCAAAGTTCTCTAAGGATTAGTAGAATCAGCACCATCTAGGAACTTGTGAGAAATGCAAAGTCTAAGGCGCCATCCCAGAACTGCTAATTTAGAACCTGTACTTTAACAAGATTTCCCAGAAGCTCTGTCCCTAGAACTCAGCATTAAAACCTGGGAGTTCATTTGGTATTTAAATAATTAGCTCCGAAAGATTTTTTTTCTAAAAACATCCTACTCTTCCCTAAGAGTAAACCACAAAAAAATTGCTGTTTAAAGTCATACTTACTTCATACGTTTTACAGTAGGTCTCATTTTCTGAATCCGTTAGCATTTTCTGTACCTTCTTCTCTTGTAGAGCTAACCAGACCATAGCATCTTTCACCTTTCCCTGTAATTCACACACACCCATACACACACATTTAAAAGTCTATCCTAAATAGACTGATTTTTTTTAACAACAAAATTAACAACTTCAAACAGCAGTGAAATAATGTAATCACTACACACCAGTGACTCACTTGTGTCAAAGAAGGATTTTGCTCATGTAGCACCTTAAATTTTAAAATGGACTGAAACTAGAATCTGAACAGAATGTGCTAAAAGAACAGGGCAATCAAGCTCTTAGCTTTTGGCTCATTCACTTCCATCATTCTTCAATTTTAGAGAATGTTATTCTAAATTATTCATTTATAACAGGCATTTCAGAATTCTGCTTTCCAATAAACCCAAACATGGGTAACTCAAGAAATGTTTACATCTACTAAATAAATGACATCAAAACATATCTTGAACAATTTAAAGATGCTACAAATAACACTATTAAAGGCTTTGGTTAAGCTATCCTATGGAAATGAGCAACATTTAGATTCTCGTTTAGGTGGTAAACTTGCACACATTTAGAAGCAAAGTTTACTGCTGGGGAATAAAGCCAAAGAAATTACATCTTACTTCGTTTACTTTTTCCTTCCTACTAAGGAAGAGTGTTTCTATATATTTTTGCATCTGATTTCATGGACAGTTGAATTTTTAATTTTAGTTTTTAATAAGAAAATTAATTAGAAAAAAGAAGTTCCTCAGCAGGTCAGAAATAAATGAAGTACATTATAAGCCCAAGTCTCAGCTTGAGTCTCTCTTCCAGAGTCAGCAACAATCTGGCTTGGTGCCTCAAACATAACAGTTGGGAACACATAGTCCTAAATTCGTCAAACAAAATGCAGTAATACGACTGCATGCTTACATGTCTGAAGAAGTAGTTTACATTTAAAAATAATATTGAAAAACATTTTACTAAATTCACAGCACTCGTTTATCCATAAAGAAGCAGGTTGTTTACTTTCAGCTCTGATTTTTATGAAATTTCCACTCACAATACTTAGTGTAACTAACTGAAAGTCAAAGGAAAAAACTGTAAAAATCTGATGGAAATTCAAGAGTGTCTCAACAAACAAGGATTAAGAGTGGAACACAATGATTCCATTGATACGAAGCTAAAAAACAGGTAAACTGGAAACATGCTAAAATTAGACTGTGATGATGGTGCACAACTTTGTAAACATACTAAAACCACTGAACTGTACATTTTAAATGATTTAATTTTATGGTATGTGAACTGTATCTCAATAAAGCTGCTAAAAATTACAACAGAGAAAAGTCTGATATCTCTAAACTGTTTTTAAAGCCTGCTATAAGTTGTCCTATATAGTACCTATCTAAATGTTGTCTTAGGTAATTCAGCAAAGTTTAAGAAATTACTGCTTTTAACTTTAAAAAAAATAAGCAAAACTAATCTACAGTGAAATAAACTGGAGTGCTGGTTGCTTAGGGTAGAGGAGTAGGGACAGAGAGGCACAGTGAAACATCTGGGTAACAGAAATGTTTTACGTCATGATTAAAGTATGACATATAGTGTGTGCATTTGTCAAAGCTCACTGAACTGTACAGTTAAGATCTGTGTGCAAATTATGCCTCTATGCTAACAATTAAACCATTAGTAGGGTACAACAAAAATGAGCTTGGTTTGTACTTATAAAGACATACCTGGGCTTCATCTCCAGACCCAGGTGCCTTCTTTGAATACTGCAGAAACTGTGCCACATAGGTCATGATCGACTTTTCATCAGGATTAACAACATCCACGTCTGCAAAATACACCAATCAGCCTCAGGTGTGATTTACTGTAATACTCAAGAACAGTATTGAAATGAACATGAAATGAATCAAAGCAGTCAACCAATCATGCAATCTCTGCACACTCACCCTTGCTCCAAGACTATGCAGTAGTTAAGAGTTTAGATCTGGAGTCAGATGGAGCTGGGTTGAATCCTGGCAGGAGTACATGCACAGCCTTGGTTTCCTAATAATAAAAAAGTCACTGTGCATGTTGTGTGTACAAGGACATAAGTAGTCAGGGAGGGTGGAAAGGAAAAGGAAAGCCTTCCTCTTTCTGGTGATTCAATGCAGAAACTCCTCCAGGAGTCTAAGAATATAGAGCAAACGGAATTCACTCCTGACACACTGGTCTCTGCACTTGTACCTAAAGAATCTCAAAGAGTATATGCTGTATAGAAGATCTGTTCAAAACATCCACAAGATTTTATTCATTCATTCATGGAACAAATACATTTACTGAGAGCCGTCTATGGGCCAGTCTTTGCATTGTACTGAAATTGTCCATGGTGAAATAAATGTGGAAAATGCTGATTTACACAAATTTAAAATATTATAAATTAATTAAAGGGCAGAACATCTCCAGGCCTATAATAAATTAAGTAATTTGCAAAATCAAAAGAAAAGATTGCAGTACGTTACAGGTAAAATGAACACATGATTTGGGGATGTCTTTAGCTATGTCCAGTGAAGATATTGACAAGGAAATCTATGTTTATTAATTCCATTAAAATCAATTTAAAAATATTTGCGGACAGTCAACAAATGCAGGTCACAAGCATGACATGTAAGGCTCAGACTTTGCTCATAGGGACTGTCTCATCCCTCCATTCAGCAAGTAGATGCTAGACTCCTGAGTAGATGCTAGATGCCTTAAGACATTATTTGCCCCTCAACAAGCTTGCAGTTAGGAGAAAAACAAACAAATACAACAAATTATGCATGCTTTAGGAAACATGTTTCCCAGTGAGTGCTTTAAGTCAGCTGAGAGAAGAAGTGAAACTAATCTATATCCAAATAATAAACGTAAAGACAGTAAGCACACAAAAAGAATCAATAAAAAGGTAGGAGTGGGGTTTCAATAAAGAAAGGATCCCTAAGAGTTATTTTATCTTTTATTGGAAAAAATATGAATATCAAGAGACATAAAATAATTATATCACCTTAACTGGATACTTTAAAATATTTTTACTGGATAAGAAGGAATGCATAGTGAATAAAAGTATTAACAAGATTGTCTCAAAAGATAATTCCCTTATTCAAATATGACTTTGGTATTTGGTCTGCATAAATAATCATGATGTACTTCACATTTTTGACCTATTATTTAAACTATATAAAACGAATTATAGGAAATCATTTATACAGTGGAAATTTGTTTTGATTAAATTGTTTATTCCTCTAGTTGCATGGTTATTTTCACATACTAGACTAGAGAAAATAGTTAACACTAGTAATAAAGGCTTAGCAAACACAAGGAGAGAAGCAGTTAAAAAACAGAAATAGGAAATAAAGCAAAGCATGGGGGAAAATGAAGAAATTTTTAAAAGATAATGAAAAGTCAATTAGGCAAGACAAAAGATTAAAAAACAAAAAGAAGTAAGAAAAATAAAGGAGGGGAGAAAAAACAAGAAGATGGGTGAAGGTCAAATAAGAAGGATTATTAACAAGCAACAAGAAATCAGACTAATAACAAACCTAACATTATAGAAATATGGAACCATTAGCCTAACTTAGGAATATCACCTAATTTAACTTCTACAAAAACAACTAAGTTTCAAAAAAGTAAGAATCAGTAGCAGTGAGCATACGCAGCACCCAGACCTTGGTTTCCAATACCATTCTCCAATAAAAGGAACCAGGGCTCCTTGGAGGAATGACTGACCCAGGACTACAGTAGGAAGTACAGAAGATGAGCCTGGAGCATCTCGTAGTGCCAGAGTAAGGAACTGCCCATGAACGGAATTTTTTCTAATTAGAGCAATAGAATAAAGTAGTACTGAGTCTACAGTGACATAAATAGTTGGATAAGTACATAAATGGAGAAGAATAGGCAAATCTCCTGTGCAGAATTCCAAATAATTTATGTAGCCAACCTGCCCTCAAGGAGAGTGAGCATAGCTCTCCTGAGCGTGGGCTGTGCCTGGTGATTTCCCTCCAGAGAGGAGAGTATGGGATGGGGGAAACAAAGAGTAACTTCACAGTGGAGAAAACTCACAACTACTACCTCAGACAGGAGATCAAGGTCAACATCAACAGTGCTCTCGAGCTGACAGTCTGAGAAGAAGCATAACACAAATTCCAGTAGAGAGGCATCCAGCAAAATACCTGAACAGTAATCCTCAAAGCCATCAAGTTATCAAAAACAAAACAGAAAAAGGTCTGAGAAATCATCACAGTCAAGAGGAGCTCAAGGAGATATGATGACTAGATGTAATGTATTCTGACAGGATCCTGAAGAGAAACAAGGCGTTGGGGGACGACTAAGAAAAGGTGAACAGAGTACTGCCTTTATTATAACATAACAATACTGACTCATTAATTGTAACTAGTGTACTGCACTAAGATATTAACAATAGGGAAAACGGTGTCCAGTATACAGGAACTTATTGTACTACCTTCCCAATTTTCCTGTATATCTAAAACTGTTCCTAAAAATAAAGTATATCAAAAATTAAAAATAAATGAAGTATCAATAAATGTTGCAACATATTACGGGTGAACTTTGAACATTATGCTTAATTTAAAGAAGTCAGTCACAGAGCAGTTCTCCTGGGTTCCTTATCCAGCTGCTCCCCACCCAGGCAAACTTCCCCCCAAAATTCTCTTGCTTTGTCAGCAAAATAAAATATAGAAAGCCAGCCACAAAAGGCCAGGTATTTGTATGATTCCATTCATGTGAAATTTCCAGAACTGGCAAATCTACAGGGACAGAAAGTAGATTAGTGGTTGCCTAGGGCTATGAGTGGAGGGGAGGCAGGGTTGACAGGGTTGGGAGGTTGCGGGAAATGGCAAGGGACTACTAATGGGCTCCCTGGGTTTATTTAGGGGGTGCCGAAAATGTTCTAAATTTGATTGTAATGATGGTTGCAAATTTTGTGAATATACTAAAAACCATTCAATTGTAGAGTCAAATGGGTACACCACATGGCATGTGAATATATCCTAATAAGGCTACTGAAAACCAGAAAGGTTAAGTGACAAAGACATAGTCAACTCAGTCAGTGATGTGCTTATATCAGCCTGAGAGAGCTGATCGTTAAATTTTCAGCAGTTCCATAAGTCAGTTGTTAAACACAGCATTAAAAATTAAATTAGATAAATGTACAATTACATAAATTATATTAAAACAAGGGTAATAAATACTCAAAACTCATCAGTACTCAACTATTTCTTTGCAGTTTACTTATCTACACGCCTGGGACTATGCTTATAGTATCTGTAAGATAGAAATAATATGCAATGATATACTACTGTGCATCTTTTCCCAATGTGTTCAATGACTTCACATTGGAGGCAAGATTTATACCACAGAAAATCAGCAAATGTGGGCTTGATTTGCTGTTTCCTTGAGCGCTAAGAGGGCTATCCTGGTGACTCAGATGGTAAAGAACCTGCCTGCAATGAGAGAGACTCAGGTTCAATCCCTAGGTTGGGAAAATCCCCTGGAAAAGGGAATGGCTACCCACTTCAATATTCTTGCCTGGAGAATCCCATGGACAGTGGAACCTGGTAGGCTACAGTCCATGGGATCACAAAGAGTTAGACATGACTGAGAGACTAACACTTTCTGAGTGCTAAGAAAGAGATGGAGAAATTGTTAATAATGCACATTAATCTTAAAAGTATGTCCTGTCTATAGTTGTCAAACTGTGACTATAATAAAACTCAAACTTTTCCAGTATTCTTTCAGCAATAATTTATTCACATCACTGAAGAACAAGTGAAGTTCTGACATGCCTCTTTGCTGTTGCACTTACTCATTAATGCAAAGGAAGTTACCCACCCACACTGATGTCAGAACTGTACCGGTTCAGCAACTGCAACCAGAGGCTGGCTACAGATGGATATAAGAGTTTGGCAAAAATCATCATAGGCATCTGGGGGCTAAATGGAAGTTCTAATAAAGTGCATCATATATTTTTATTGTAAACTGTGCTACACATCCTTTAAACATGTGCGTGTATAACACATACACACACATACACACGTACATACCTGTTTCAGAGAGCCTAATATTAAACACTGATGTACACATCCCTGTTGTTGAGCCAAGACTAGAATTTGTACCTCTTGACCTGTTAGTTCATTGTAACTTTCACCACATGCCGTTTTTATGACCTTACTGGTGCTTTGTTTTTTTGTTTGTTTTAATAAATAAATAAATAAGCTTTGGATACATTATGAAGGGGCTTCCCAGGTGGCGCTGGTGGGAAAGAACCCTCCTGCCAATGCAGGAGACATAAGGTTTGATCCCTAGGTCAAGAAGATCCCCTGGAGGAGGGCATGGCAATCCAGTCCAGTATTCTTGCCTGGAGAATCCCATGGACAGAGGAGCCTGGCGGGCTACGTCCACAGGGCCACAAACAGTCAGACACAACTGAAGCAACTTAGCACGCACATTGGGAAACCATGCAATCCAAAGTACAGTGCTTTTCCAGAAGTGAATTTTTTAAATCTTAATTTCATGAAGTTAAACATAACCTGATAATTATCTCTTTGAGTATAGCCAGTATTTGGGATTTTGCTACTGTTGTTAACCATCCAACAAAACCGAGCACAGTCAACGGCAAAGCTGGACCCGCCACAGAGGAAGAGACGGAAAGTAGCTTCTGTCCTCACAGAGGTCCAGCTTTAACTAGGAGAGGAACAGGAAAAGGGAGGTACAGAGAAAACAGACAACTCAAGTGAAGAGTGTCAGTCGCTCAGCCATCTCTGACTCTTTGTGACCCCATGGACTGTAGCCCACCAGGCTCCACCGTCCATGGAATTCTCCAGGCAAGAGTACTGGAGTGCATTGCCATGCCCTTCTCCAGGGGATCTTTCCGACCCAGAGATTGAACCCTGGTTTCTCACATTGCAGGCAGACTCTTTACCATCTGAGCCACCTAGACAACTCAAAGTAATATCTTACTGAGAAATTTTAGAAAAGAATTATCAAATCAATGAGGACACAATACAGAACACAATAAAAGGAAATTAAGACAAAGACTCACGTTATTCCACAAAACAGCATCATTTGCTTTCAGCTATGACATCATCCCTGCAAGTACTAAGTCTAAGTAATTGGTAGAAATTCTTAATTTCATGAAATTTAAAAGAGTGTAAAGTTAAACCCTCCAGGACTTAAATATCATGCTGTTATGTTTGCTCATATGTGGATACTATTTTCAAATCCTCTTCACACTGGACATTGTTTCAAAAAGAAAGAAGCTTCTTTACCTTCTGGTTCCAGCATTTTGGGGATTTTTAATTCTTGTTCTGCAATTCTGAAGGCCTCTTTCAGATTATCTCTGTTGGATCTATGCTTCACACTCTTCATGTCAATCAGGTCTGGTCGCAAGGCATGAATGACAGCCAGAAAAGCCATCCCATTTCTCCAGCTTGACTTAAAATCTGTCACATTGACAGATTCATATCTATCACAAAAGAATAAAAACATTAAAAATACTATTTAAAAGACTATACCAAAGTACCTCTAATCTATTCATCAGGACTTAAATTTCAGCAAATCAAATTATGTCAGTCAACCTAGAAAAGTATTTTATTTTAATCATAAGATCAAATTAAAGTAAAATGTCAAGTTCGATGAGGCTCACGACACTACAAAATACTGGTTCTCAAAGTGTGGCCCCTGGCCCAGCAGTAATAGCTTCACTTGGACTGCAGGTAGAAATTCTCAGGCCCAACCCCAGGTCTACCTGAATCATACTCTGGAAGTCGGCCTGAAATCTGTCTTTAAAAGTCCTTCACATGACAGTGATACTCAAATTTAATGCTCTTCATTCAACAATCTGTTGGCTTGACTAAGTTTGGATCTCTACGAACCATTAAGTTCTTTTCACTGGAAGAAATAATTTTATTTCTCATTGGAAAAAATTAAACAATATTTTGTGCCAAGTCAATGGTCAATAGTTCACTGGATAGATGACTGCCTTTGTCACTCCTCTGCTTACAATGGATTATGAATGAATGAATAAACAAAATGGAGCATGTTCATACAATGAAATATTTAGTCCAAAAAGTAACAAAATTCTGACACATGTTATAACATGGATGAAACTTAGGGATATGATGCTGAATGAAATAAGCCAGTCACAGAAGGAAAACTGCTACAAGATTCCACTCATATAAGGAAACTTGCAGAATGAAATTCATTGATAAAGAAAGTAGACCTCTGGTGGCCAGAGGCTGAAGGGAAGGTGGGGTTGGGAGGTGTTAAACAGTTACAGAGCTTTAGTTTCACAAGATGAAAAAAGTTCTGCAGACAGTTAGCAGTGATGGTTACACAACTGTGAATGTACTTAATGTCACTGAACTGTACCCTTAAAAATTGTTAAAGTGGTAAATTTTGCTATGTATATTTTATCACAATAAAAAACTATTTGAAAAAAACATCATAGTTTGTATTATATTTAGAATAACATCGCTCACTCTGGCCCACAAGGCCTTACAAGCTTTGGCTCCTCCTGACCTCTCCCGTCTTTCTATCTCTCCTTTCTTACAATGCTGCAGTGTGGCCGGACCACACTGACTCCATTTTGTCAGCTTCAGCTTAGGCCTGCTAGTCCCATCCCCTCTTCTCTCTGCATGACCGGGCTTGGCCTGCTCACGAGGAATATGCCCAAGCCAGGTAAGTTCCCCATCAACTTTTTCTCTTGCCTTCATCTGATATGAAAACTGGAAGAATGCCTTTTGCTGACACAGATGGTTAATGGTCAAGACCCCCAGGGAGAGCAAAAAACCCCTGGTTCCTGTTGGTGCAGACATACCTCTCTCTTCGTAATTGATTCTGTTTTTTAGCTTTGGCCCCTTTAAATCCCCCTGTACCCCTTTTGGGGGCACGGAGTGCCTCTGGATCCCTGGCTGCCTGATCCTGCCTGTAAGTGACCCACAATAAACTTCATAATTGCACTTTATGGAGTTGCCCACTTCGTTCCTCAGTCTTAAAAGTTCCTTTTCAGTTCAGAGGCTATTTTTTAGCATCTCCACCTTCCAACACATAGCAACACCAGCCTCATTCCTGTTTCTCGATAGCCCTTTTAATCCTTCTGCCTGGACACTCTCCCCAGTCTTCATATACTTAAAGCCATCTCTTCAGGTCTCAGCTCAAAGGTCTCCTCAGAAAGGCACTCCATGATCACCTCAGATAAAGGAAATCCTCTTCCTACCCCTGACATTTTCAACCGTAACTCCTTCCTAACTTTATTGCCAACTATACCGTGAACACATATAAGGCTAAAATTAAGAGAATACACAGTCAACTAAAACAGTCTTGATTTTTAAAGAACTCCCAGCATGGTAAAACTTTTTAAAATCTAAATCCACCTTCCAGATGCATAAGGGAATTGTGCTTAACGAAAAGGATATTTGAAGACTACTTTATTTGTATACCATAACGGGCCACCTATACATGGGCATGGGAGTGAGATAAGTTACTCAGGTGATACCACCTTCTGGTCTTTAAAACCAAGAGTGGCTGAGCTCGCAGACATCTACATGTGAAAAATTCAATGCGAGAAGGAGAGAGTGAGCATTTTCTTCTTCTGACAGGGAAGTTTTCAGGTAGCTGTCACACCTATTTGGCCAGATTTTCAGACCTGGAGGTCAGTAAGGTTATATTGGTGGGTACAGCTACCCTGTGTGTCTCCCCTGGTCACAGCAAGCTACTTACGAGGCACACTGCTCCTGAGCCCACTGGAGAAGAGCCTTCTTTGCAGACATCCGCCATCTTTCTTGGACTTTGGAGCATTTCTTGGCTGGAGGACTTGAGGTAGGAGAGGAGTCAACTGCACTCACACTGTCCAGGGAAGGCTGACTGTAATTGCCAGGAAGAGTCCGGGCAAGCTCCTCAATCTAAGGAAGAGATAATCATTGTTAATGTGTATGGAATCATAAGTTAGCAGCACTGAGACAAAACCTTCAGCCAAAACAAGATCTAAAAAGTATCATTTAACGGTAACAGTTTACTTGTGGTAAAATGAGCACCGCACAAGTCCCTGAACAATGCCATTTGGCATCCGGGGCTACACTTTGGTTTTCTTTCAGTGGACTACTGAAGGCAGGCATCTATTCACCACCCCCACCATGCTTACAGAGCACTACACTGGTGCTCAACATATGTCAATCAAAACTCAACTGAGCTTAATTGAGCTAGTCAAGAAAATTTCTGGAGAGACTGGGTCAATTAAAATGCACCCTTGATTATAAACAATTAAAAAACAAATATACATACAGGAAAAAATAATCAAACACATGGAGATGTTAAGTTTCAAGAGAGAAAAAAATCCCTCTTACATATATTAAAAATAACCTCATTGATCACTTCAGAAATCTAATTGTATACAGCAAGAAGACAGTGTTTTCACTCGTAATGCAGGCAAAAGTTTTTAAAAGATAACAGTAATGAATATTCATATATTGCTGGAAACACATAAATTGATTCAGATTTCTTGGATGGCAATATGATAATACCTACAGAAAATGTTAAAAGACAAATCTAGAAACAGCTGTGTTATTGAAAGATGTACACTTTTTTCCAATAATTTCAGATTTCCCAAATAACCATTAATAGTAGGTGTGACCAACACAATGAACAAACCTGATCTGGTTTGCAAACCGCCTTGCACCTAAAATGGGACCCAGTGCATGTGTATTTATATAAATATATTTATGTAAATATAGACTATTTACCAAAATTGACATGCTGAGCCATAAAGCAAGCCACAGAAATTTTGAAGGACTGAAATAATTCAGATTATATTTTCTGACCATACTGAAATTAAACTAGAACTTAATGAAGATATAAAAAATAAACTTCAAATATTTAGAAATTAAGTCATAGATTGTTATAGAACCCATCAGTCAAATGAGAAATCATAATGAAAAATTTAAAATCTTTTGAACAGAACAAAAATGAAAATATTATATTCTTGGATTAAAAGATGCATTATTTAAGAGATGTCAACTTTTTCCAAATGATTTTATACTTTAATCAATCCTCATTAAAATTCCAGTAGGTTGTGTGTGTAAATTAACAATAAGCTTACCCAATGGTATATCTCAATTACATCTCAATAAAAAAATATTATATGGAGATACAAAGAGCAGAGAAGCCAAGGTAATCTTGATAAACAAGTAGGATAGCACACTATCAGATATCAAGACTGACTGTACAGCTAAAGAAATTAATCTAGTATAGACTTGGTACAAGGATAAATAATGGGACAGAACAATCTGAAAATGGAGCCATACCTACATGACTACTTGATTTATGAAGGTGATACTATAGCGTAGTAGGAAAATGAAGGTCTCTTCAATTAATGTTGGACACGTGAACACGTGAAGCGGGAGAAAGGGGAGGGTTGGATGAACTGGGAGAGTAGCACTGACAATATATACACCACCACGTGTAAAACAGATAGCTGCAGAAAGCTGCTGTATAGTACAGGGAGCTCAGCTCGGTGATCTGTGATGACCTAGAGGGCTGGGAGGGAGGGAGGCTCAAGAAGGAGGGGTATATGTATACTTATGACTGATTCATGATGTTGAACAGCAGAAACCAACACATGTAAAGCAATTTTCCTCCAATTGAAAAAAAAGAGAAAAGCACAGGAAGTGCAGACACTTGCTATCACAGCAAACAGAAGACAAAAAGTGTTCTGGAAATGAGAAAGTTATTCTGCACACAATTGCTTTAAAGTTGCCTAGTAATTATACTAGATGTGTTTAGTATCTTTCAAGACCCTATGTAAAGGGACAGTTTTTCTTCCTTATATATCCTAATTATTGGGAAAATGTGATATTTCTTCATTCCCCTGCAAAAAGTATCAGTTTCTGTAAGTTAAGATTTTCAATGCTTATCAATGTCCTTGGTAATCCCTAACTCAAGTCAAGTTCTCAGCAAAGCAAGGGGAAAAAAAAAAATTAGTGTTGGGTCAACTGGATAGCCATATGGAAAAAGTAATTCTTGATTGCTTTAACATAACATATTCACACAAATCAATTTATTCTTCTTTTTAACTCTGTATTGAAGTATATTTGATTTACAATGTTGTATTAGTTTCAGGTGTACAGACAAACCAATTCATTCCTGAAAGACTGCAGATCTAAACGTAACATGTGAAATAATTAAGCTTTTAGAGATATGCTGTCCAATATGATAGCCAGTAGCCACATGTGACTATTTAATTTTTAAATTTAATTTCTCAGACATATTAGCAACACTTTAAGAGTTCAATAGCCATAGGTTGCTAGTATCTATTATTCTGTACAGTACAAGTATAGAACATACCCCTTATTGCAGAAAGTTCTACTGGAAAGAACTATTCTAGAAAGTAAGAGAATATCTCCATGATATTGGCAATGGGAAAGAATTCTTTAAAAGACATAAAAAGTACTAGCCACAAGAAAAAAAAAGAAGCTGATAAATTTGAACTACATTAAAATTATGAATGTCTGTTAATTAAAGGATTGAAAAGGCAAGTCACAGAGTCAGAGAAGGTATGTGCAATTTATATATATACCCAACAAAGGACTTAGATCCAGAATATATTTTAAAACTTCTATAAATCATTACACATAGCAGAATACCTAAAATAAATGTTTTTTTTAAATGTCAAGTATTAGTGAGAATGGTTCCAAATAGGAAAGGAGTACGTCAAGGCTGTATATTGTCACCCTGCTTATTTAACTTATATGCAGAGTACATCATGAGAAACGCTGAGCTGGAAGAAACACAAGCTGGAATCAAGATTGCCGGGAGAAATATCAATAACCTCAGATATGCAGATGACACCACCCTTATGGCAGAAAGTGAAGAGGAACTAAAAAGCCTCTTGATGAAAGTGAGAGAGTAAAAAAGTTTGCTTAAAGCTCAACATTCAGAAAACTAAGATCATGGCATCTGGTCCCATCACTTCATGGGAAATAGATGGGGAAACAGTGGAAAGTGTCAGACTTTATTTTCTTGGGCTCCAAAATCACTGCAGATGGTGACTGCAGCCATGAAAGTAAAAGATGCTTACTCCTTGGAAGGAAAGTTATGACCAACCTAGACAGCATATTGAAAAGCAGAGACATTACTTGGCCAACAAAGGTCCATCTAGTCAAGGCTATGGTTTTTCCTGTGGTCATGTATGGATGTGAGACTTGGACTGTGAAGAAGGCTGAGCGCTGAAGAATGCTTTTGAACTGTGGTGTTGGAGAAGACTCTTGAGAGTCCCTTGGGCTGCAAGGAGATCCAACCAGTCCATCCTAAAGGAGATCAGTCCTGGGTGTTCATTGGAAGAACTGATGCTGAAGCTGAAACTCCAGTACTTTGGCCATCTCATGCAAAGAGTTGACTCATTGGAAAAGACTCTGATGCTGGGAGGGATTGGGGGCAGGAGGAGAAGGGGACGACAGAGGATGAGTAGCTGGATGGCACCACCGACTCAATGGACATGAGTTTGGGTGAACTCTGGGAGTTGGTGATGGACATGCAGGCCTGGCATGCTGCAATTCATAGGGTTGCAAAGAGCTGGACATGACTGAGAGACTGAACTGAACTGAACTGATTAGTGAGAATTGGCGCAAAGAATTCTCAAACTATGATAATAGTGCAAATCAGAAAAAGTTCAAAAAACTGTTGGGCAGTGATCTACTGAAGCTAAAGATCATATGCCCTACAGCTTAGCAGTTAACAGTCCTAGATAAATATGCAACAGAAATGAGGCCACCAAAGGCACCAAATGGCATATACAAGAACGTTCTTAGCAGCTTTATTTGTAACAGCTTAAAACTAGCAACAAAAGAAATGTGCGTCAACAGCAGAATGGTAAATAGGTTCTAGAATATTCATGCACTGGTATATTCATACACAGCAATGAAAAGGAAAGACATTAAGAGGATGAATCTCACAGATATGATGTTAAAGAAAATGAATCAGATACAGAAGAGTATTATATAGTGTATGCAAAAGAATTCAGTTATAATTCCCTTTATATTGTGTTTAAAATGGTAAACTAACCAGTGATAAAGATCAAAGTAGTGGTTATCTAAAGGGAAGGAGAGCAGAGACTGGGAGAAGGACCTGGGGCTCTGACATGCTGGCCATGTTCTATCTTTCTATCTTCAGTTACATGGTGGTTACATGGATGTGTTTAATTTATGAAAATTCATCAAGCTCTACACTTAAGATTTGTGCCTTTTTCTCTGTGTGTGTTATACTCTTACCAAAATTTCATTTACAATATTAAAACAAAATTTTAAAAAGCTTTTATTTTGCAAACTTTATGGACCAAGAATGTTGTTTCGAGGAATTTGGCCCATAGGAATGATTAAGATTATATGCAAAAGTTTTATCTTAAGGATAAATTTTTTGGAGTTGCTTAGTCACAAAAAACTGTGAGCATTTTGAGAGTCCATTAATGAAATATATGCTTTACTATAGAACACCATGCTTCCATTATAATATATATAAACCCAGAAAGATGATAATTAGGATAACTTGAAAACAATATGGAGAGCACAATCCTATTTTGTTTAAGACAGACATGCACGAATATATATATTAATTCCTGCTATATTATGTCATGAGGACTGTACATCAAATTAATTGAAGTGGTTATCTGTGAGTGGTGAAATTCTAGATGACTTTCTTTTTATTATCTATGTTGAAATTTTAATTATATTTCAAATACCCTAAAAAGTATGGAAAAATATTTAACATGCCTATGAATTATTAAATTTTAACATTTTACCACATTTAGTTCATAATTTTAAAGAAACAAAACACAGTTTGAGCCTCTATCTTTGTGCATTCAATTCCATTTCCTTCCCTTCCCAGAGGAAAAAACTCCAAATCCTAAATTTAGTTTTCATCATCCTCATGCATATTATTCTACTATATCTACAAATACAGGTAATCAGAAATGATACAAAGCCTCCCTTTGCAAATGATACAAAGTCTATTTTGTACCAACTATAGATATACTGCTGCTAAGTCACTTCAGTCGCAGCCGACTCTGTGCGACCCCATAGACGGCAGCCCACCAGGCTCCCCCACCCCTGGGATTCTCCAGGCAAGAACACTGGAGTGGGTTGCCATTTCCTTCTCCAATGCATGAAAGTAAAAAGTGAAAGTGAAGTCGCTCAGTCGTGTCTGACTCTTAGCGACCCCATGGACTGCAGCTTACTAGGCTGCTTCATCCATGGGATTTTCCAGGCAAGAGTACTTGAGTGGGGTGCCACTGCCTTCTCCTATAAGTATACAGAAATGATACAAAGTCTCATTTTGTTTGAAATTTTATATAAATTAGTTATGTTACTTTCTATTTTTCCTAAAATAAGCACTTGCTTTCCATATAATTTTTTTAAATTTTTTTATTATTATTATCATTTTTTTTACTTTACAATATTGTATTGGTTTTGCCATACATCAACATGCATCCGCCACGGGTGTACGGATATAAATTCCCCATATAATTTTTAAAGTTATTTTTAAAGTAATTATGGAGATAACCTACATGTAAACTTTTTAAGTAGCTCCAGAAAACATGCACTAATTCAAAATTCCAGGCCTGAAAGTATGTATTTATCAATCCTAAGTGTCATAAAGTCAGGACTCTAATCATCTTATTTGCTATTCTTTTCTTAGTGTCCTAGCACAAAAGCAAGCACATAGTAGGTGCTCAAAAATACTCATGGAATGAAAGAAAAGTTATGAGTCAGTCTTGGGACAGAACTAGACATTGCAGGACTATTAGAACAGACAAGGGACCTCAAAAATGGGGAGATTTTTACCAAGTTTAGTGGGTTAGTTTTCCAGAATTTACTCCAAAAGCTTCCTATTCTCTCTTCTGCCAGAGTAAACAAAAATTTACCACGGCAAGTCCTATTCAGGCTGGGGCTGATACATATATGCTATTTCAGTATATCATGATAATTTAGCATTCAATTTTCAATTGAAGAGTAACGTAAGTGACAAAAGGTCAGCTATATGGTTTTCACCTGAAAAGACTTCCAAAGGGGCCCATTTCTAAAGAAGCTCCAGCGTCGTCCCACTTTTGCGCTACACTTATTTTATACCGTGGTAATTAGAAGAGGAACACTTTTCATATCAAACTACTCACATGAAAGTGCAGTATAATTGTCCAAATGAGGCCAAGAACAATGGATGGGTTTCCATCTATGATATCAGTAACATGAATATTTATTAGCTTGATCTGGAAAAGAAAAATGCAGGTTAGAAAAGAGAAAATATTTCACAGCATTAATCTCCCCAACTAATTTTCATGTGAATTTCATACTCACTGATTGGTTTTGTAGGAATGTCAGAGCATTTTCTATATTGATTCTACACTGGAATGTATTAGATCCTTTATCTCGAGGCTGAGATTCAAGCAAAATATATTACTCAGAAATGTGATTTTTTTTTAATCCACAAAATTTCTTAATGTCGTTTTAAAAGCTTGCCGACTTAATTTTAAAAACTTACCAACTGCTGTCCTGAGAGTACTTCCAGCAGGTCCAGGAGGACATGCCCCTTTTTAATGTCTGTGAACAGGTCTGTTACAACTGAGGGAGGGGTGTGCTACCAAAGGTCACGAGAAAAGTAATCGTTAACAGTTTGGAACAACAACATGGTAACATTAAGAATCTCATAAATGTGCTTTAGGATCTCTGCAAAAGCTAAGATTCGGTAGCGATTTTCTTCTTAATTAACAGGATGATAGAAAACACACAAAGTTCCACATCCAAACATGTTAAGGAAAGAAGTGAACTTAACTCACAGTAGATTTCCAATAATACAACACCCTTTCAGCTTTCACTGACAGCTTAAAACCTGCGCGGAGAAGTGGCATTCAAGATAGTCAGAATCAGCCAATAGTGACCCATCTGGAGAGGAGATTACACTTCTGAAATAACCTGTTTATGAATTGATTCTTTTTAGAACTACAAGCATTGGGCTAGGATGGGTGGCCTGTGAGAGAGGCTCATTCATTTTTGTATCTAGGTTACCCAGGCACTTGGCATCACTGAGAGCCAGGGTGACACAGAGATTAAGATCAAGGTCTCGGGTCCAGACTGCCTGGGTTTGCATCCCAGTGTGATCACTCATGGCTTCCCTGGTGGCTCAGATGGTAAAGAATCTGCCTGCAATGCGAGAAACCCAGATTCGATCCCTGGGTCGGGAAGATACCCTGGAGTAGGAAATGGCAACCCACTCCAGTAGGCTTGCCTGGAGACTTCCATGGACAGAGGAGCCTGGTGGGCTTCATGAGCCCATGCATGGGGTTGCATGAGCAGCTAACACCACACTACTACATTATCACTTGTAAGCTGTGGGACCTTCGAGAAGTCACACAACTTCTCTGTGCCTTACATTCCTTGTTTTTTAAATAGAAACAATACTATCTATATCATGGGATGTTGCAAATTCAATGAAATGTAATGAGTAGTCAGTACATTTAAAGAACTTAACAGTGTCTAACATAACAGTCAATATATAGGACTTCCATTATAATTACATTTGATAAAACAGATGTTGCTGCTTTAAATATTTTATAGCACTGTCTCCCACATCCTTAACAGAAGTGCCCAAGTGCCCCCTTTTAGTGTTAGGAAAGAATAACAAATATATCAAAACAGAATACCAAAGATCAAGGTGACATTCAACACATATTTTCAATCTGTCACCATTGCCATTTTGGAGACCAAAACAGGAGAGAACAGGAGGAATCACTTAAATATATTTTTAGCTTGATTTGCTCTGTTTTTCCTCACCTTTGCCAACTGTGAGTTTATCCAGCAGGTGAAGGTTTTCTTCTGAGTGTCTTCCTGTTCCGCTGTTTAAAAAGGACACCGGCAGTTAGAAAATGAGAAGCCTCAGAAGCCATTTGAACAAATCAGAGCATTAAAGGTCTGTCACTTTGGGAATGTGCGTGTGTCTCACAATCTTATAAACTTTCTTGGAATTTAGTCTAAATTTCAGACGTTTTTCCAAGAAATGTTTTGGAAATAACATGTTGATATGAGATTTTTTTCAAACCCACAGATTAACTGCAAGAAACAATGGTTTTTTAATACTTTTTACTGACAAAAGAATTAAGCCCCTACATAACCTTGACAGGGCTGTACAAAGACCTGTAAAGAAGAAAAAAAAAAAGTTGATAATCCTAAAGGACTTGCAGTCTAAGCCAACAACACTTGGAATGTCAGATAAACCCAGAACACCTGAAAACATCCTAAAGGCTCATAAAGTCGTGGCAGTTTAGTTTTGACATTTATCATGAAGAATATATTGCCACTGAATTCACCATAAATGAGCTGCAATTAGAGTCAGAGACCTGAGTTCAAATCCTGCCTCTGTTACTGAGTAGCTGTGGGACATGGAGCAGGTTCCTCGTGGGCAGTACACACTGCGAGAGACTGTTAGTGATTCACTCGAAGTGAACGGACCTTGGCAACGAGGAAACACAGAGCAAGTGCCAGCTCTCATTCTGACTAACCGGGAAGAGGGTCCCAGGAAAGATCTGAACACTCGAGGTGGGTCTTCTCTTCCTTCCCGGGGCAAGAGAGAGCCCTACACCGACATCATGCTTCCCCTACACTCTGACTTCCTCCTACATCACAAGCTGCCATTGCTCTTTCTCTCACACTTCATATCCAAAGCCTCAGGAAATCCTCTTAGGTCCACCTTCAAAATACATCCAGAATACAACCACTTCTCCCACCTTCACTATAACGATCCTGGTCCATGTTAACTCAGATCAGGAAACCGCTCTGCTCCAAACTGTGCAAGGGCTCCTCACTTCACTCCTTAAAATGGCTACAAGCCCCACACCACCTGCCCCCTGCCCTCACCCCACCAGCTTCCTTATGCTCATTCCACTCCAGCCATTCTGGCCTATCTGGTTTTTTGTTTATTTGTTTGTTTTTTCAAATTTCTCCAGACACATTCCCACCTGAGGGCTTTTGCACTGCTCTCTTTTCTTCCAGGAATACTCTTACTTCAGCTATCCCCACAAGCTAACTCCCTCATCTCCTTCAAATCTTGGTTTAAGTGGCACTCATCTGTAAAGGTCTATTCTGACCATCCTAGTTTAAACTGTAACAACCCTTCTTCTTCTGCCTGTGGTCCTGCTTTTTTTTTTTTTTCTACAGTACTTACCACCTTTAACATCCTATGTAAGCTACATATGTAGTATTGTTGTTCAGTCGCTCAGTTGTGACCCACTCTTTGTGAACCCATGGACTGCAGCATGCCAGGCTTCCCTGTCCTTCCACCATCTCTTGGAGTTTGCTCAAACTCATGGCCATTGAATCGATGACACCATTTATCCATCTCATCCTCTGAGTAGCTGCTTCTCCTCCTGCCCTTAATCTTTCCCAGCATCAAGGTCTTTCCCAACGAGTCGGCTCTTCGTATCAGGTGGCCAAAGTACTGGAGCTTCAGCTTCAGCATCGGTCCTTCCAATGGCTATTCAGGGTTGATTCCATTTAGGACTGACTGGTTTGATCTCCTTGCTGTCAAAGGGACTCTCAAGAGTCTGTTCCAGCACCACAGTTCATCAGTTCTTCAGTGCTCAGCCTTCTTTATGTTCTAACTATCACCATGTGTACATGACTACTGGAAAAACCATAGCTTTGACTATACAGACCTTTGTCAGTAAAGTGATATCTCTGCTTTTTAATACGCTAAGTTTGTCATAGCTTTTCTTCTAAGAAGCAACAGTCTTTTAATTTCATGACTGAAGTCACCATCTGCAGTGATTTTGGAGCCCAAGAAAATAAAGTCTGTCACTGTTGTCTTTTTTCCCCCCATCTATTTGCCATGAGTTGATGGGAACAGATGCCATAATCTTTGTTTTTTGAATGTTGAGTTTTAAGAAAGCTTTTTCACTCTCCTCTTTCACCCTCATCAAGAGGCTCTTTAGTTCCTCTTCACTTTCTGCCATAAGGGTGGTGTCATCTGCATATCTGAGGTTATTTGATATTTCTCCCAGCAATCTTGATTCCAGCTTGTGCTTCTTCCAGCCCAGCGTTTCTCATGATGTACTCTGCATATAAGTTAAATAAGCAGGGTGACAATATACAACCTTGACATGTTCCTTTTCCGATTTTGAACCAGTCTGTTGTTCCATGTCTGGTTCTAACTGTTGGTTCTTGACTCGAGTACAGGTTTCTCAGGAGGCAGGTAAGGTGGTCTGATATTCCCATCTCTTTCAGAATATTCCACAGTTTGTTGTGATCCACACAGTCAAAGGCTTTAGCGTAGTCAATGAAGCAGAAGTAGATGTTTTTTGGAATTCCTTTGATTTTTCGATGATCTAACGGATGTTGGCAATTTGATCTCTGGTTCCTCTACTGTTTCTAAATCCAGCTTGAACATCTGGAAGTTTTTGGTTCACATACTTTTGAAGCCTGACTTAAAGGATGTTGAGCATGACCTTGCCAGCATGTGAAATGAGTGCAATTGCGCGGTAGTTTGAGCATTCTTTGGCATTGTCGTTCTTTGGGATTGGAATGAAAACTAAACTTTTCCAGTCCTGTGGCCACTGCTGAGTTTTCCAAATTTGCTGACGTATTGAGTGCAGCACTTTCACAGCATCATCTTTTAGGATTTGAAATAGCTCAGCTGGAATTCCATCACCTCCACTAGCTTTGTTTGTAGTAATGCTTCCTAAGGCCCATTTGACTTCACACTCCAGGATTTCTGGCTCTAAGTGAGTGATCACACCATCATGGTTATCCAGGTCATTAAGACCTTTTTTGTACAGTTATTCTGCATATTTTTGCCACCACTTCTTAATATCTTCTGCTTCTGTTAGGTCCTTACCGTTTCTGTCCTTTATTGTGCCCATCTTTGCAATAAATGCAAATAAATAAAATGTTCCCTTGGTGTCTCTAATTTTCTTGAAGAGATCTCTAATCTTTTCCATTCTATTGTTTTCCTCTATTTCTTTGCATTGTTCATTTAAGAAGGCTTTCTTATCTCTCTTTGCTCTTCTTTGGAACTCTGTATTCTGAGGGGTATATATTTCCTTGTCTCCTTTGCCTTTCACTTCTTTTCTCAGCTAGGCCTTCTCAGACAACCCATTTTGCCTTGCTGCCTATCTTTTTCTTGGGGATGGTTTTGATCACCACTTTCTGTACAATGTTACAAACCTCTGTCCACAGTTTTTCAGGCACTCTGTATATCATATATGTTGTAGGTTTATCATTTAATGTCTTGCTCTTCTCACAATAGAATTTAAGCAGCACATAAGCAAGATGTTTCATCTGTGAAACATTCTGGCCTGGAAGAGTCTGGCCAGATTCTAAATAAATATTTGCTAAAAGAGTAGGAATAACAATAATTTTACTAATTATTATTGTTATATTTTATTTACTCTATACTGAGAAGGTCAAATCTACCTTTATGTGTTTGCATTCCTTCTTTGAAAAGCTGACTGTTCTATCTTCTAAAACACTATTTTCCTTTGACTCTTCCCATTCACCCCTATTAATCTCTAACACGGTTAAATTGAAATGGTTGACATGACACCTAGTTTGAGTTCTTTAAAATGTTTTAATCTGATGAGAGCTCAGGGTGAGAAAATGAAAAGAACCTGAGTAAATGGAATTTTAGGGTCTTTATAACTGTAACTAGAGATTAAAGATGCACTGAACCTTGGTGGATTTCCTCAACTTTTTAAATCCATTTCATTTTTTCTGTATTACCAGCTGAAATTAGTTGTAGCTCATTTACACCTTAAAGGGTGCTCAATAATCGAGCACCCAATCTATAATCTACACAAACAAATATAAAATAACCAAAAATTTTACATAATTTGATTAAAATCTAATAAAAACAAGGAGAAAAACAGTAAGATGAGCAGTCAGTACAAATCCCCACCCGGAACTCTACTGTTAGCAATTGAAATCTTCATGAAAAGCTTTAAAAAGGAAATTTCATGGCTTTTAATGAATGCGTTGTCCAAATACAGGATACTTGGTCATCCTGGAAATCAGAAACCTTCAAATGCAACAAGGACCCTTTGCTAACAGCAAACAAAGATGTCCCAGGTGTCATTAAACACCTTTATAACCACTCGATTGAATGCTTTGTCCTTGCCATGTCACTTATCCCTTGACACTCTTTCCCACACTTCCATACTGTCTTACCCTTGAAAAGTGCTATTAATTCAACAGGAATCAGAGCCAAATAGCTCACCCTATGGCAGGATAAGTAACCTTTTGTTCTTTTCAAAGGTTGACCCATTGGGGAAAAAATAATTGAGATCTACATGCTTTAAAGCAACTTGATTTGAGTGGGTGAGATTTTATTAATGTTGGGTTTTATTTTTTAAACTTTCAGAGTAACTTTCTAACACAATAATAAAACTTTTCACAGAATGGCATGAAGAGAATAGGACCTTTTATTTTTTTATTCTATTTCTTTAATTTTTTAAATTTAATTTAATTTTATATTGGAGTACAGTTGTGTTAATTTCAGGGGGACAGCAAAATCATTCAGATATATATATATATATACACACACACACACACACACACACCTGTTCTTTTTCATATTCTTTTACCATATAGGTTATTAAAGAGTATTGAATAGAGTTTCCTGTGCTATACAGTATTTGTTGATTATCTATTTTATATATAATAGTATATACATGTTAATCTCAACTTCCTAATTTATTCCTCCTCCCCACCTTTCCCCTTTGGTAACCATAAGTTTGTTTTCTAAGTCTGTGAGTCTATTTCTGTTTTGTAAATAAGTTCATATGTGTCATTTTTAGATTCCACATTTAAGTGATATCATAAGATAGTTGTCTTTCTTTGTCTGACTTACTTCACTTAGCATGGTAATCTCTAGGGCCATTCATGCTGCTGCAAATGGCATTACTTCATTCTTTTTTATGGCTAAATAATGAGAATAGGACTTTTTAATCAGCAGACGTTAGGGATGGAAAAAAACAAAAGCAGAAAGAGAATAATAAAATCTACCATAATGATGAGTTTTTAAAAATACCAAGGAGTAGAGACAGTGAGAAATTCTGTCTCCTAATTTTTTTAAGGCAAATAAGAAATATGTATAAGGCAGGAAAATGTAGTCAGTGAATTTTATTCAGGCCCATATAGGTGTCCTTGATTATCATTCTTGGAAAAAATCTGGCTGAGTTTAAGAAAGGAGGCAAAGAAGGAAAAGATTTTCTCTAGGTGTCATTACCATAAAAATAACATTTAATCCCTGAGTTTGTTCTTATTCAATCTGCCTTTTGTGAGCTAGCAACTCATATCTTTAGCTGGAGGGGAACTTAAATGAAAACAAATTGAGTTAAGCTCAATTAAAGAGGGTGGATTATAAATTCATTACTAAGCTCATTATAAAACTACCATGGCCACTGGGTCTCAGCAAGGTCCAGTTTCACAAAAGTTCATCTAAAATGTTGACTCCAGCAGTCCTTCCCATTATTAAAAGTCACCCAGGCATAAGAATCTCTAATTTACATTTTCACTAAAATACAGAGGAATGCATTACTACAATGTGGCTTCTCCAAGAATGTTCTCTACTGCATGAGATCACCAAGGAAGCTTTGTAATCTCCTTCTATCCAGGAATTTCCCTTTCTACTGGTGGATTACTGATTATAGGTTTACTGCACATGGCCCCAGATTTATTACTTGGATCTTTCATTCTCCTCATTAAAATCTTTTGATCATTCCCTAATTCCTTAATGAAATCTTCGTCTAACATTCTAGGTCACGCATAATCTGACTCTGATCAACTTTTTCCTGACTCATCTCCCATAATTTCTCCACTCATATCCTACTGCCCTAGCCAAACCAGAGTATCTACAGTTCCCCAACTGAGTTACACTGTTTTCTGCATCAATATGCTATGTACCCTCTGGATTGGACAATTCTTCCATATCCCTCTGGACCCACAAAAACCCCAGCACCCAGCACATGGTGGGTGTTAGACCGACATTTGTTAAAATAAGACATATCCTGTTCAGTGTTCCCTTTGCAAAACAGAAATAGTCTCTTCTGGCTCTGGCTTACCACAACACTTTGTTGGATCTTTTTTTTTTAATCTTTACCATTAGAAAGTATATAATCCTCATAAAACATTTTTTTCAAACAGTAATAGAATTCAAAGTTATTCTTAATTTCCCCAAACACCCACTTTCCTTGCCCTGAGACAACATTAATTAACAATCTCCTGTACATCCCTTCTAGATTAGGCAGGCAAAGAAAAGAAATTCTAAAGGGCAAGGACTGTTTGGATTGGTCACTGGGTCTCCAGCTCCAAGAAGTAAAAGACAGTCAAAACTTGTCGACTGAATGAATGAATCTATATGTAAATTAATTACTATACATGATATTTTTAAAGTTGATAATTCAAAATAAACATGATTTAGGTACACTATTTAAATCAGAAAAGCAGCTGTTGAACCATAAGAAAATTTTTAAAAGATCATAAACCTTCCACATCAACAGGAAGGAAGAAAATTATATCTGGCTAGTCAAAAGAACAAAGTAGATATATATGTGCCCGTGTGTGTGTGTGTATTTTCTTAAGTGAAAGAGAGCAAGTTATAAAGTAACGGGTTTATAATGATCCCATCTGTATTTTTATGATAGGATAGCTCCGTGAAAAAGTTTTGTTTCAGTCTTACGGTCATTACCGCTTGCTGCTCACATACTGCAGTCATGCACTGCACGTGGCTTCTCTCCTACTCAGTGTACAAACCTTAAAACTAAACTTTTATCCTTTTGTGCTTTTGCTTCCTCTTAACCCAGTGCCATGTAGAGAAGAGATACTCAATAAATTTAGCTGACTGAAAGATTTAGTAAAGATGAAAAGACTGAGGCTCAAACTGAACTTGTCGTTGCCTGGAGAAGAATTTATTGGCAACTGTTACTAGGCCTAGGTCTTATCCTAATCCTTGTTTTAAAAACCCCTGGGCAACTTTAGACACAGCTGGGGAGGGAAAGAGGGGGACACATGGAGAAAGTAGCATCAACATATATACACGATCATGTGTAAAACCGATAGCTGGTGAGAAGTTGCTGTATAACACGGGGAGACCAGTCTGGCACTCTGGGATGACCTAGGGGGTGGGATGGGGGAGAGGGGAGTATATATTTTATACATATAAAAATAATGTATAATTATGGTTGAGTCACGTTGCTGTGAGCAGGAACCAACACAACATTGTAAAAATTAAAAAACAACATAAACTCAAAAAAATAAAGTGAATAAATAAAAACCCCTGGGCAATTTCTTTCTCCTGCTAAGAAAATGTCTTGAACAAAAGACCATGTACTAATGAGACCCTGTTTCTCTCCCCTGAAACAATCCTGCCAACTCCCTTGTTAGTTGGGACAGCCACAGTAAGGATAAATAAATTCAGTAAGACAATAATACAACACATTTTAGCCACATGTTCCAACAGCCATCCCAAAGAATCTTACCCAAGCTGTTATCCGATAGAAAGGGAACTAAAAACAATAAGGCCACCTCTTCTATTGTTTCTCAAGGAGATGATAACAAATAGAAATAAATGAAGAAACAAATTAAGAGAAAGAAAACACACAGGCATGCACAATCAAAACAAGAAAAGCCTAAAATATCTTAGGAATAAACAGGAAAAGGCCTGTGACTGAGCTACCAAAGGGGAGACTGTTAACCAATAGAGAAAGCAAGGCGACAACTTACAACACATTTTCTTGCAACGAACCATACGCCAAACAAAGAAGCAAGAAAGAAAAATAAACAGTACCAAGACTGAGGCCTTCCTTACTGAATCAGAAGAGTGAGTTTAGAAGCTAAGTCTTTGCTAACATATCTTGTAAGCACAGTATGCAAACATGTCTCTACCTCAAAATTCTTTTCATTCAAGTACTTCCTCCCTGGAGAACCTACATTGTCGCTACGGAAAAGGAAAAAACAAGAAACAGCAATGGACTGTCAAACTAGCATTCCAGGACTGAAACCACACTCTACCTCCCTACTTCTCGCCAAACTTGCTCTCATCTGTGTTTTCGTCTCATGGGTTTGACGCCACCATCTTTCATCAGCCCCAGGTACAGCCTATTGCCAAATCCTGCCAACTTTGCTCCACGTGGCTCTGGCAGATGCACTTCCCTCTCTACATCTGATGGCCCTCCTGCCTCATCTACCATCAGCTCTGCTGCAGACCGCAGCCACGGCCAATCAAGTTGGCTCTGCTCCCTTCAATCTATTCTCCACTTCAACTAGTAAATCTGCCCACAGCACCTTTTCCACCTTCGGATGGTTTCTCTCTGCTCTGAGGATCAAAAGCAGAACAGCCTATGAAGCCCTGCATGGTTCACCCACAGCATCTCTCCAGCCTCAGCACATATTAACACTACCCTTTCCTGGTGCCCAGCGCTCCAGACACTCCATCTTCCTCCAGGACCTCTAGAAGTTATGTTCCTGCTGCCACACCTGTTTGTACCACGCTTCCCCTTCACGTACTTAACTTCTAATTACACACAGGGCTCAGCTCAATAGTTGCATCCCAAAGGAAACCTAAGCCGATTTGTCTTCCTCTACTACTTAAGCACTTGCTTCAACTTATAATCACTGACAAGTCTAAGAGCATGGACTCTAGAGGCAGACTACCTGAGTTTGATCCATGTTTGCCACACATACAAGCTGTGAGCCTCAGTCTTCTCATCTGTAAAATGGGGACAGCAGTGCCTACCTCAGAGTTGTTAAGAGGATTAAACACTTGTGATGTAGATCAGAGATCAACAACTGATAACCCCAAAGGCCAAATGTAGCCTATCGCCTATTTTTGTAAATAAAGTTATTTTGGAACACAGATACATTCATTTATTTACATATTGTCTGTAAAATGTACATATTGTCTGTTCATGCTAAAATGGCAAGTTGCATAGTTGTGGCAGAGACCATACGGACCTCCAAGTTAAAATATTTACTACTTTGTTCTTTACAAAAAAAGGCTACCAATCCTTGGCCCAGCCTATGCTCGAGCTATACAAATGAATATTAGCTATAACATGGATGAGTGTTGAAATCATTATGCTAACCGAAAGAAGCCATCACGAAATACCACACAGTATATGATTCCATTTGTATGAAACATCCAGAACAGGACAATCTATAGACACAGAAAGAAGACCAGTGTTTGTTCAGGGCTGATACAAGGAGGAGGAGGAGGTTTTGGAATAATATTGAAAGCGTATGGGGTTTCTTTGGGGGTGGGGGGATGATAAAAACATTCTAAAATTAAGTGTGATGGTTGCACAACTTTGTGAGTATAGTAAAAATGACTGAATTGCACTATAAGTGGGTGAGCTGCATGGTATGTGAATCACATCTTGAATTATATCTCCATAATGCTGTTACCCCCAAAACAGCGGCTAAGACCTGTGAACTTCTTTGATTACTATCTGCTTCCTTGTTAGCCTGTGAGCCCCAGGAGAGCACAGGCCAACCCTGATTCTGCTCCTCATCTTGCGTGCAGTACGTACCCCTGTGCATTTCATGTTGTTCGGATTCAAAAAGTATTTGTTGGTTATCTGGCTGGAAGGTGCGAGTGGGGCTTTGCTGCTATTTTTCCCCAGTCAATCCAGAGATTTAAGGTCTTAGTTGGCTGGGAAACGCTGTGACACACAGCAAGGAATTTCTGCTCTGGGCCTTAGCATGTAGGATCCAGCCAGGTCGTGTAGCCACATGAGGCAACCGCGCCCTCATGCAAACACCTGAGACCTTCACACCGAGGCTTTTGTTTCCAGCCACTCGGAACACAGCTCCTGGCTCTCTGCAAAAACAAACTTTGCACTTCCAGCACATGAAAATGAGCCCGCAATGCAAATAACATGCCTAGGATCTGGGGTGCTTTTTGTTTCTCTTCTTTCTTACCCTCTTCTGACTCACCTGGGTTGCTCAATAAAAAATATCTGTGGAATGAATAAATCAAAGAGATGACCACATTTCTTTTAACACATATTTCTCACTCCCTACTACTTTTTAACAACCACATTAATACTGTGAGCACTTTTCTTCTGAAAATCACCTTCCTCTGAAGGTGTGAGCCTGAACACCTTCCATTTGAGCCAGCAGTCCAAACACCTCTGACTTCTGAGTTCAAAAGAGCCAGACTGAGCTAAAGGGATGGTGCTGTGGTTACAAATCTAGGATTCTTACACTTTTGAACGCCAGCTAATCAACTGGAGGTCAAAGGTTAAGTGCAGGGTTCTATGCCCCAATTCCCAGAGATTCTGACTGAGGGGGATCACACAGCTCACTCTGAGAAACCCCTCGCTAAAGTAATTAGATGGGTTTATACGTGTGACTTATTCTTGAAAAAATACAAGGGAACAGGAAGGACCTAGCAAAAATAGTAATGAAATAATAAACTCTGAAATGTTAACATAATGAATTAATAACTCAAATATAAATCTATTCTAATTTATGGGGATCCTAAGACACACTTCAAGGGACTCAGAAGGCATGCCATGTCCAGGAATAAGTAGGACTCAAGGGTAAGGAACAATGAGACTATTTCCTTAAACTTTCCGGGAATGGTAACCCACTCCAGTATTCTTCCCTGCATGGTTAGAGGAGCCTGGCAGGCTACAGTCCATGGGATCCCAGAGATCGGACATGACTGAGCAAATAACATTTCATTTTCATTTCTAGTCAAGTGCTCAGGCAGGCATTCTGTAAATGAGTAAACTGTAGATACAAAAGATGAAGGATTTGTAGCCACTCATGCAATAAGCATTTATTGAAAATCTACTATGTCCTGGATACTGTGCTCTAGATGTCACATCTGGCTGAGAGAGAAATTCAAATCCAGATGCGTCTGATACCAAAATCCATGTTCTTTTCATTATAATTAAAAATCATCTGAAATGCCAGATCTATGTCTCCTCCAGCTACCACCCTATTTCTCTCCTCCCCTTCAAACCCGAACTTCTTGAAAGAATTGTCTACCCTGGCTGTCTTCACTTCCTCACCTACCACACGCTTCTCAACCCACAAAAATCTGGCGTCTACCCCTGCCTCTCCACTTAATTCTCAGCTGGGCCACTTATAATATGCCCACTGCTAACCTCATGGATACTTGTCAGTATTTTTTGGACTCCTGAAACTTTATTTACTACCCTCTCCTTCTTGAAATATTCTCTTAGGATTCCATGATACCACACTCAGCTGGTTTTCTTTCTACTTGTCTGGACACCCCTTTCAAGCCCTACTATGGGTTTGTTTGGCTTCTTTTATCTCTGGAATGTTCTGGCTAGGCCCTTCTTCTCTTTCTCTAGATTCTGTCATCTACTCCCACGGAACAAATTACCATTTATACACTCATCACTTCCCATCTTTACCTTCAGCCCAGGTGTCCATTTCTCCTGAGCTGTGTGTATGTTTACCCCACTATCTTCTGGGTATCTCCACTTCATTATTTCAGGGACACTCCAAACTCAACATTTCCAGAACTGAGTTACCATCTCAACCAACTCCCTCTGCCACCAAAGTTGTTCTGCATCTTTTCCCCAGTGCATGGCTCCATCGTTTGTTCGTTTGCTGAAGAATAAACCTGAGTCATCTTTGATACTTGCTACTCCCTCCCTTTCCCACACCCACTCAATCAAAAAGCCCTGATAATTATCTCAATAAAACTGAAATAAAGTAAAAAATTTTTCATATGACATCCCTTATACGTGGATCCTAAAAAAAAAAAAAACAAGAGGGGGTACAAATGAACTTATTTACAAAATAGAAGTAGAGTCATGGATGTAGAAAACAAATGTATGGCTACCAGGGCATGAAGGGGAAGGAATAAATTGGGAGATTGGAATTGGCATATACACACTATTATATATAGAATACATAACTAATAAGGACATAGTGTATAGCTCAGGGAATTCTACTCAATACTCTGTAATGGCCTATATGGGAAAAGAATTAAAAAAAAAAAAGTGTGGATATGTGTATATGTATAACTGATTCCTGATGGCTTCCCTGCTGGCTCAGATGGTAAAGCGTCTGCCTGCAATTCGGGAGACCCAGGTTCGATCCTGGGTTGGGAAGATCCTCTGGAGAAGAAAATGGCAACCCACTCCAGTACTCTAGTCTGGAAAATTCCATGGATGAGGAGCCTGGTAGGCCACAGTCCACGGTCGCAAAGAGTCGGACACGACTGAGCGACTTCACACTTTCACTATGACTGATTCACTTTGCCGTGCCCCTGAAACTAACACCACACTGTAAATCAACTATACTCCAGTCAAAATTTTAAAAATAAATAAATAAAATAAAAAATTTTAAATTTCAAAGCTCTGAAAATTGGGCCTATTGGATATCTCTGGATACCCATTTCTCTCTATTTGTACTGGCGCCTCCTAGATCAGGACACAATTATGCCTCAGTTAGACTTTGGTAACAGCTCCCCCTAGGTGATTTCTGCATCACCAGTTCTGAATAAGCTTCTACTCAGAATGCTTCTGTTGCCTTCTCTTGGTCTTAAGAAAAATGTCAAACCTCTGTACACTTACATGACTTCAGTTTTTAAAAAAATTTTAGTGTCTTTATTGAATTTGTTACAATATTGCTTCTGTTTTATGTTTTGGTTTTTTTTGGCTGAAGGCATGTGGGATCCTAGCTCCTCAACCAGGGAACCAACCCACACCCCCTGCATCGGAAGGCAAAGTCTTAACCACTGGACCACCAGGGAAGTCCCCACATGACTTTGTCTTTTCACACTCTCCTTCAAACTCCAAACTTCAGACTCACTGAACATCCATTTCCTTGCATGTGCCACGTTCAGACATCTGCTGGCTTTGATACGCTGTCACCACTGCCTGAAACCCTCTTTCCATCTTCAGCCTTCTCATCTGTTAACACGTCAGGTCTAAGCTTAGAAACCACTTCCTATGGGAAGCTCTCTCTGATCCTCAAGTCTGAGGGAGGTGTTCCCACTCTGAACTTCTACAGCACCATGCCACCTCCCTCCCGTAGCACACATCATACTATACCGCCAATAGACTGGTGTGTATCTTTGTTTCAGGACAGCAAAAGCTATGTGCCATTCCCTGTGCTCAGTACAGTGTCTTATATGTCACAAGCATTTTACAAAATAACTTGCTTAGTAACAAATAAATACATGAATGGGGCCCTAGGGAAAAAACGAACCTATACTTAGGGAAAGCACAACCATTAATGGAGTGGTATCTCTTACTTTTAAAAAATCCCGTTTTCTTTCAACAAGTACCTGATATCATCCAAATCTCTTGAAATGTTAAGTCACTGTTTCTGCTTCCTCACCTCTCATTTTCTCCTTAATTCACTCCAGTCAGGCCTCCACCTCACCACCTGAGTGTAGCGAATGTGTTTGAGCCACCAACTGACACTATGAGCCCAAATCCAGTGGCCATTTGTCTACTCAACACAATTGACCATATCCTCTTCTTGAAATATCTTTATGGAGGGGTTTCCAGCCCATCAGCTTGCCTAGTTTTCCTTCTTTGGCTTTGACCAATCCTCAGTGTTCTTTGCCTGTCTCCTCCCTCTTTTGTTTGACCTCTGAACACCTAAAAGGTGTTCAAGACCTAAAAGGGCTGCTCTAGCTCCACAGGTGATCTCAGTTTGTGGCTTTAAATCTAAGTACACCAGCCATATGCTGATAGCTGTCAAGTCTCTAGAAGTCTAGAACTTTGAATCCTGATATCCAGTTATCTACTAGACATCTCCACTTGGATATCAAATAAGCATCTGATATCTATCGTGGAAAAAATAAATGCTTGATTTCCCCCAAAAGTTGTTTATCTGCCAAACTTCCTCATCATAATAAATGGTATAACCAACTGCTTAACTGCTCAAGGCAAAAATTTAGAAATTATCCTTAATTTCTCCTATAATTCACCCCCACACATCCCAACATTCACAAATATCCTTTGGAAAAAAAAAAAAATCCATGGTTCTTCATCCCATTGCTACCACCCTGGTCCAAATTCTATGATATCTCACCATGGTTACAACAAAACTGGCTTTCCTGTTTCCCCTCCCACTCCCAGATAATCCCCTCTCCACCCAGCAGCCAGAATAATCTTTTGGAAAATGTACATCAGATCATGTTACTCCCTTGATTAAAATTTTCCAAAGGTTTCCCTTCCACACACGTTAACTTTAGAGCTGACGAATCCCTGCCTGACCAAGCTCTGCCTTGCCCTGCTCTCCAATACCAATCACACTGCCCCTGGTCCACCACAATCCAACCACACCAGGCTCCCCTGGCTCCACAAATTCACCAGGTTTGTTTCTACTTTTGAGCTTTGCCTTGAGTCATTGCCTCAGACTAGAATGTTCTTCCCTAGTTCTTTGCACAGCAGCTCCATCATGTTATTCAATCTCTCCTTAAGTGTCTTCTCCTTCTCTGACAACCTGATCTAAAGAAGACACCCAAACAACAATTACATAAATCCATTTTTAATATTTGATATTTTTTGTTATTTATTGTTTGTCTCTCCAATTGAAATGCATGGACACAAGAAGTTTGTTGGAGTCGTTCATCTCAATAATCTTGCAAAAGAGTGCTTGATTAAAAAAAATAGTGCTTGATACAAGTGGTGTTTCAAGGAACACAGGTTGCATGAATATATTAGTGAATAGATTGACCTGTATTCATAAAAACTGTAATTATGCAATGAAGCAGTTCAGTGCAAATTCACCTGTACTTTTGAAACATTTTGTTTTGAAGACATCAAACCACCCTGGAAGTTCTGCCAAGTAAACATTCAAACTGAGGCAGAGGGAGGCACACAGCAGAACTAGTTGCCACCATGAATATCCTTGACTGAAGACAGGGCCAACAACGCCAACGTTTTGGAAAGATCTTACACGTTACTCAAATTTGAGAAGGGCCACGCGTGTTCTGCATTTGAACCAAGTGCTCTGACTGTATAGCATTTCACTGCCCGTGTAACTGGCAGTCCTCTGTGTAGCAAAGGCTGAAAGGACCAAAGCAAAACCTGAGGGTGCTGCCCACCCCCAGAGGCAGACAGCAAGTGTGTGTAGCTACTCTTCTCCCTTTTCTTTCCATGCTCATTCAACATGTGTCACTTCAAAGACCATGAATGACCAAGAGAGACTGACCCGGAGAGAGTGTTCATCCAGACTCTCATACCTCTCCTGTAAAGACACACACATTGAGAACATCACTCACTGCGTTTATTTCTGTAATAAATCATTCATAGCCCTTATCTATCATTTTTAAATGACTTTAAAAATACCTGGTGGTTATCAGTCGACTTCACCTCCCATACATACTGAGAACAACAAACACCATCAGTTAGCTTTTACCAAGTTTCTCTGCTGAACGTTCTAGAAAAATGGAACCGTTTGGAAGAATTATAAGTACCAGTGATGAAACCAGATGAGGGAAGTAATCCCTTGAAGAGGCACATTTACAGTGACCTCTGATTTTTAGAGTATAAAATCAGACACTAAACCCACTAAGTGGTTGTAAATTAATCTCTCATATTTATCTCAAACTTTACCATTTCCTAAGGGGAAATCATTTTGAGTTTTATTTTTTCTAACATACTACTTCAAGCTCCAAATAAGTACACCCCTTCCCAAGACACAGGCATACACAAATGCTCAGAAAAATCTTGTATCTCCCATGGGACTAATTAAAAAGGATTCTGATTTCTATAAGGAATGAATGAGATCTTTGTTAACCTACTTTAACAGGACTCTTAAATGACCATGGATTTATCTTGCCCTACTTTTCAAAATGTAACTGACCCAGAATAAAGTAAGCTTATCCCCAAACTCCTGGCAAAAACAGAACCAAAGTTCCCAGAAGACGAAACAGTATATACCACTAAGGGGCAGCGGTGGAGGGGGGAAAGGGACCTTTCCCTGAAAAACACTGTTCATTGCAAACACTACTTCTTACAGAGCTATTGTGTTTTTCATTTAATTGAAATATTTTTAAGATTATGAAGCTTTACAATATGGAGGTTAATAATCCTCAAAAAAAAAAAAATAGCAAAAGACCTCAGCTATTATGATTTCAGGAATTTTCTGGAAGGCTTTTTGTTGAAACAGTACAGCACTGATAGCTGATGAAGGACTATAACTTAATTAATTTCTCTGGGTGTAATAATCATCTAATTGGCAAAAAAATAGAAAGCCAGAGATAATTTGCTCTTATTCATAATTATGAAGCAGTCTGCCTTGGTTAGAGGAGCAAAAATACTGTCTGCACATTTCTTACCCTTCATTCATCAGATCCATCAAAATTCCACAGTGGGGACCTGAGTACAAAAGGGCAGAAATTCTACTCAAAAGCATTTTATTAAATCTACTCCTCTTTCTCGGACTTCACACAGCTTCATTCACTCACTGTCATAAGGCTGAGTAGAATTTCTCTCAGAAACACGATACTAAAACACTATTGAGCCCTTAAACATCACATACACACCTCACTGCCTTGTTTCTAAAGAAATCTCTATTTCTATCCTAATTTTCCTGAACACAGAACAACTCTTCAAATTCAGGGTACTTTATACATATTTTTTCCTTCTAAATTAAATGTTTACTTTATATTGGAATATAGCTGATTTACAACAGTGTTTTAGTTTCAGGTGTACAGCAAAGTGATTCAGTTATACATACATCCATCCTTTTTCAGCTTCTTTTCGCATATAGCTTATTACAGAATATTGAGTTCCCTATGCTATACAGTAGGTCTTTGTTAATTATCTTTTTTATATATTGTAGTGAGTATATATTAATCCCAAACTCCTTATTTATACTTTTATATTGGAATGGCCACTCATTTTTTCATTACACAGTTGTTTACTAAAAGCCTAAAACATGTCAGAAATTTCACTGGCAATAAAGATACAAGATTTCCTAACAGGGTACCTAACAGGTACCTAACACACCCTTAGAGGAACTCAGATGGCTGATTAGAACAAGTGATGTCCAAAGATGAAAGGAAACTCCAGGATAAGAAACAATTACAGAGGATTCAGCAGGAAAAACTCCAGTGAAGTTCTTACTTGTATTATTTGTTGATGTCCCTTTCACCTGACATCAACAGGCAAAAGCACAGCTTGGCTACACCTCTCTGGAAGGTGCTCAGTCTATTCATCTTTGCAGCCTTAACACCCTACCTATGGTTGGCATCCAGTATTTAGTGAACAACTGAATAAAATTCAACATTACATCACATAATTATGCTTGTAATCTACCTCAATGAACATAAATATTTTCTAATATTATTAAAAATTATACTTAAATTGAAAGCCACCCTTCAGATGGATACTCAGTAAATCATGAATAAATGAGAGTAATAACTATAGAGACTCACATTTCACTGCTCAGTCCACAAAGCATGTCTACTCAGAAGGCACAAAGGGCTTTTCAATCTTTTAAAATATGTCATCTGGAAGATAACAGCACTAAATAAAACATATGAGCACTGTTTGAAACTACACAGTAAGTTGGCTAAACGTGGTTTTATACAGGTTCATGCAGAGGATTAACCATCCACCAGCATTTTAGCAGGACTGCATGAAAGTTAATTCCTCATATGGTGCCAAGGTAATAGAATACACACTACTTCCTAGTCCTTTGTCTAATGGATGATTGCATTCTGTATTTGAATACTGTCATTCTAATGAGGTATCATGGGCCCACCTCATTTTTCAAAACAAAATAATGTGCTCCATGTACATAAATTTCTTGTGTCCTTTTATGGCCCCCAAATTATCAGACTGTGAAGAAGGCTGAGCACCGAAGAATTGATGCTTTTGAACTGTGGTGTTGGAGAAGACTCTTGAGAGTCCCTTGGACTGTAAGGAGATCCAACCAGTCCATTCTGAAGGAGATCAGCCCTGGGATTCCTTTGGAAGGAATGATGCTAAAGTTGAAACTCCAGTACTTTGGCCACCTCATGCAAAGAGTTGACTCATTGGAAAAGACTCTGATGCTGGGAGGGATTGGGGACAAGAGGAGAAGGGGATGACAGAGGATGAGATGGCTGGATGGCATCACTGACTCGATGGACGTGAGTCTGGGTGAACTCCGGGAGTTGGTGATGGACAGGGAGGCCTGGCGTGCTGCGATTCATGGGGTCGCAGAGTCGGACATGACTGAGCGACTGATCTGATCTGATGTGTTAAAAAGAAAACTTAAATATGAAATATATTAATTGTCCAAAATAATTCAAAATTGTCACAGCTGCCACTTATAATATCATAAGATGAGTCAGCATAGTCAGTCAATTTCACTTTTTTTTTTTGAACTATAGTTGATTTAAAATATTGTGTTAAATTCCAGGTGTCAGTTTCACTCACTATTAATTTGACTTTCAAATGGGTCCTCTACCTGTGTGTTATGCTTTTAAGTTTTCCACGACATAGGAAGTTCTCAAGAAAGAGTTTCTTTGAAAACAGGATCTTTTATCTGCAACAATTTATTTTAAAAACATTGATATAAAATAGTATTTAATGGTCTTATTATTTGATGCTATTATAATAGTGAAAACACACTAATTCAAAAGGGAGGTCTTTGGACATTTTAGTTGCTACTGCTTTATTTCAAGCAGCTCAGCTTCTAACTTTGGCTCTTCTCCATCTTATTATCCATAGTCAATATTTGCAGAGTCATATTATATTATATATTATAATTGCAGAGTCCACCTAATAGTTTCTTACCTGTCCCATACTTTCCTACTCACTGCTGTCACCCGAATCCAAGCCAATATTACTCAACACCCAGATGTTTGCAAAGCTTTTCTTTTTTACTTAATTTTTATTGGACTACAGTTGCTTTACAGTGTTGTGTTACTTTCCTGCTGAACAGCTAGCTGAATTGTCATACCCCTACATTTATCCACTCTTTGTTAGATCTCCTTCCCATTTAGGTCACCAAAGACTACTGAGTAGAACTCTCTAGTTAGTTTCTCCAACTTCACTTTCTCATCTTCCCATACCTTAAAGTCAGATTAGTCTCCTAAAGCACAATTCTGACCATGGACCCTGTCCTCTTCTTCTCAAGACCCATAGCTACCCGCTACCTAAAAGCATAATCCTCAAACTTCTTAGCTTGAATTCAACTCCCTCCAGAATCTTCATCTCAGAAATGCTACTGAAGGGATTCCTCCTTTCATCTCAAAATTAAACAGAATAGCAAAGAAAATCCCATACAACTTGAAAACTCGGTGGTATTATTCAACTTTACCCCTTACTGCTTCTATAATCATATCTGCCCCATACATCAAAGAATTATCCTCTGAACATAACTTTCCCCACCTGATGAGCTTAGCAGAGATGTTATTTCAGACAAAAAAAAAATGTAGTTAACTATTCTCTTAGGATAAAAGGGAAGGAAGCACCTATCATTTTGCCAAGTAAGAAATCCAATGGAAAGGTGTAAAGAAATTCTATAATGGAAACCTCAGTTAAGCAAATAGCAGCCATTTATTTCTCATTTTAAATAGCTTGAACTTTCATATATATAATTTATTTCAAATGTGCACCATCCATAGTAGCACAAAATGCATTAAAGTGGGAGAGGGAGAGGGTGGGAAGATTTGGGAGAATGGCATCGAAACATGTAAAATATCATGTATGAAACGAGATGCCAGTCCAGGTTCGATGCACGATACTGGATGCTTGGGGCTGCTGCACTGGGACGACCCAGAGGGATGGTATGGGGAGGGAGGAGGCAGGAGGGTTCAGGATAGGGAGCACATGTATTCCTGTGATGGATTCATTTTGATATTTGGCAAAACTAATACAATTATGTAAAGTTTAAAAATAAAATAAAAAAAGAAAAAAATAATAAATTCCATTTTTTTACATTAATCAAATTCATAAATTCTCAAATTCACAAATTCCATTTCCTTTTCCTCCCCAAAAGCCAACCATTTCAATGCTGTTATCCTCATTACACTAAGAAAACACAAATCTCTCTTTACAAAAAGGACCCTTAAAAATCCCTCCATAAAGACATTTTCTCAAAGATCACACAAATGATGAACAAAGAGAAAGACAAAATTGCTTGTTTATTGTCCTGCTCTATAAATTTCAGCAAGGCACTGCCTGATTCCTTAGGTCTGATGCCTTGTTGGCCCTGAACACATAAGATACCTGGTTTTCATAGCATATCAACAATGATTCACCACATTTCAATGCAGACATTTTAATCTTTCCTTGAGCATATTATTTGCAGGCAAGGTGTGGCAGTAACTGTCTCATCTTATGTAACTTTTTGGTTAAAATAAAACAGGCATTGTTAGTTAAATAGGCCTCTTTCTTCCTTTTAAAAAGGCTCTGAAATGAGGAGGAAAAACCTTTCTTATGAGCAGTCATCCTGAGCCTCTCATTTTACATAAAATCTCTTTTTCCTATTACTCCAAGGATCATTAAGCACGTGTGAATTTTGTGAAATACAAGTTGGCTTACAGAGTGGACAGAGCTGAATGCTTTTAAGACTACTGCCAACAGCCTGCAGTTTGGAAGTAACTAATGTTCATAATGTTATCTATCAATTTTTTGTCTACATAGCTAACAATCCTGCAATGAAACCAAAGTTATCGTCAGAAGTACATACAAGTTCTTTCCTTCCTTCTTCTCTTCCTCCTTGCTTTCTTTCTCTTTCAACCAGAAAGAATTCAAGCCAGAAGAATCATTGTAAATCTGCTAATAACAATATAGAACTTAACTTTGGGAAACCCATTCATTTCACCATTAAGCCTTCATTCTACAGTCACGGGAACTCCTCGGTTGAGGGTACATAGCTAATGTGAGCAGCTCTTGTTTCGTGTAAAGCCAACTAGATTATAGTATTGGCTTTCCACCTCTCCCCCTATAGAGCAATATACCCAGCTCTACAGTCCTCTAAAGAGACCATGAAGGCAAATCATTCACACTGGCAGCACATGTATATCACATTTCCACTGCCAAACAGCCCACACTCATCTCCTACTGTAAAAAACTGTAAAAACCAAATTTTATTAAAAACATGCTATAGGAAACACTCATTTACCAGTAATTTGTTCATTATTTTGAGCTATTTGTGAACCTGAGATTAATGTTACTTAAAAATGCCCATCCATATTGGCTGTAAAAATTAAAAAAATAAAAGTTTGCTATGGGTTGACTAAAATTAAAGCTAAGATTTATGTGCACTTTCCAAAGAAAGTTGTTAGGGAAATTTCCTCTTTCAGGTTGTTCTCTGAACTGTGTCAGAGTGGGTGTGGTGCAGTGGAAAGAGAGCTATCCTCCAGGTCAAAACCTAGCTCTGCTGCTCGCTAGCTGTGTAACCCTGGGAGAGTAATTCCACCTTTGTGAGCCACAGCTTCCTTCCCTGTATCTGGAAGATAAAATATCTACCTTACAGTGTGGGTGTGAGGATCAAATGAGATAATGTACAAAAGGGTGATGTGTAAGCTAGAGCATGCTGCATAAAACTCTGCAATGGGGAAGAAAGCATTTTTAAATATAACACTTATAATATGAACACTATTATAAGTGCTAAAGTAGGTGCTATGGGAGAAACTGCTAAGTCACTTCAGTCGTGTCCAACTCTGTGTGACCCCATAGACGGCAGCCCACCAGGCTCCCCCGTCCCTGGGATTCTCCAGGCAAGAACACTGGAGTGGGTTGCCATTTCCTTCTCCAATGCATGAAAGTGAAAAGTGAAAGTGAAGTCGCTCAGCCGTGTCCGACCCTCAGCGACCCCGTAGACTGTAGCCCACCAGGCTCCTCCATCCATGGGATTTTCCAGGCAAGAGTACTGGAGTGGGGTGCCTTTGCCTTCTCCGCTATGGGAGAAAAGAGAAGCGTAAATCTTAGCCAAAGGAAGAGTGGGGCTTGTGGAGGAGCTGAGTCTGGCTAAATTTGGGATGAACAGGGACATGGGAGGACTGGATGAGCTGGACTCTTGTGGGAGGAGTGGCAGGGGAGCGACAACCACCTTAACAAAAGCACACAGGCAGTCGGTGGGGTGGTGTGGGTATGACTCCTCAGGGGCCTGTGGGACTGGAGAACAGGGTGCTTGTAGGAGAGGAGGACACAGGGAAAGGTGCACAGCAAACAGTATGTGTGAGCCACACCACGAAGTTTCGACTTCATTGTACATGTGATGCGAAGCCATTGAATTGTTGTTGTTGTTGTTCAGTCGCTAAGTCATGTCCGCCTCTTTGTGACCCCACGGACTGCAGCACACCAGGCTCCTCTGACCTCCACTATTTCCCAGAGTTGAATAGAAATGTCAAAACAAAACAAAACACAAGTCAATGAAAACCAGACTTCTGGTTTACAATTATTTCCTATCCAGCACACAGTGTCTACTCTAGCCTTGTGCTCCTGCACAAAAATCCTTTGGAACAAAGACTTGAACTGCAATATATACAAAGAAATTATGATGCAGTTACTGAGTTCCTACTCTGTATCTGGCAGGCATTGTGCTAAGCCTGCATAATGTTCATCCTCAAAGCGCAGGGGCAAGATAGGCATCATCACCCATATTTTAAATACGAGGAAACGGAGACTCAAAAAAGATAAAGTCTCTTATCTGAGTGCAAAGAACTGGTAAGTGTCAGAGCCAGCATTTGAAATTAGGTTTGCCTTTAGAAGTCTGTGCCTTGTGACTGCCTTCAGCCAACTCCACCACCCCTGCCACAACTGGCAACAAGTCTGATCTTTTCCTATGAGTTCGTATGTTTGATTGGTTGTTTTTGAAGTTTTATTGACTTCCAACACTATATTAGCTCCTGTTACATAGCACAGTAATTAAATATACCTATAAGTTTCAAAAGGCCCGCTAAATTAAGTCTAGTTGAGGAGCCTAGTAGGCTACAGTCCATGGGGTTGCAAAGAGTTTGACACGACTGAGCGACTTCACTTTCACTTCCACACGGTCTAAGATAAATAAGTATCAGAGGTGTAATGTACATGATAAATATAATTAACACTACTCTATGGTATATGAAAGTTGTTAAGAGAATAAATTCTAAGTGTTCTCATCAAATAGAACTAAATTTCTCCTATTTCTTTGATTTTGCATCTATATGAGATGATGGATGTTCACTAACCTGTGATATTCATTTCATGATTTATGTAAGTCAAATCATTAGGCTGTACACCCTCAACTCATCAGTGCTGTACATCAATTATATCTCAATAAAACCGGAACGAAAAAATAAATAAATAAATATCAGGATCAACTGATTCAGGAAAAAGAAAGAAACTGGATTTACCTGACCATTTATTGATGCACTATCTTCCTGACACGTTTTAGGTCACGTGAGTTATTGTTACTCACATGCAAAGCATGGCAACTATAGTTAACAATACTTTACATATTTAAAAGTTGCTAAGAGAGTAAATCTTAAAAGTCCTCATCACAAGAACAAAATTCTGCAACTATGTAAGATGACAGATATTAATTAGACTTATTTTGGTGATTATTTCACAAGGTAAACAAATATTGAATTTTGTTATATTGTACACCTGAAACTGATACATTGTAGTATGTCTATTATATTTCAATTTTAGAATAATAAATTAAAAATTTTTAAAAACAAGTGACTCAAACCTATGGCTATGGCTTCTAAGTGACATTCTAAGAATGTTACACAATACTGTCAATAATCTGTATACTACTTTAAAACACAGAGTTACATAAATATTTTCAAAGACTTGCTATAGCCTTATTTTTTCTACACTAGCTAACTTTACTTGGCTCTAAGATTTGCAGCAAAGGTAGAGTCTAGTGATTAATGAATTTTCAAAATACATAACAAAGATTGCCAAGAAGCATGAAAAAAATAGACAGTACTCATATAAATTCATACATAATTCATGTGACTGGAAGTTCATTCACTTTTAGTATTACTGTTATTCCTAGTTATTAGGACAAAAATAGCATATTACATTTAAAAGAGGATTTACAAAAAGATGTAAAATAAGTGTAAACAATGACAAGCGAACTATGATTAACTATTTAATTTTCCTTTTTTTTTTTTTTTTGTATATGGTGTTAGAAAGTGTTCTAGTTTCATTCTTTTACAAGTGGTTGACCAGATTTCCCAGCACCACTTGTTAAAGAGATTGTCTTTAATCCATTGTATATTCTTGCCTCCTTTGTCAAAGATAGGGTGTCCATATGTGCGTGGATTTATCTCTGGGCTTTCTATTTTGTTCCATTGATCTATATTTCTGTCTTTGTGCCAGTACCATACTGTCTTGATAACTGTGGCTTTGTAGTAGAGCCTGAAGTCAGGTAGGTTGATTCCTCCAGTTCCATTTTTCTTTCTCAAGATCGCTTTGGCTATTCGAGGTTTTTTGTATTTCCATACAAATTGTGAAATTATTTGTTCTAGCTCTGTGAAGAATACTGTTGGTAGCTTGATAGGGATTGCATTGAATCTATAAATTGCTTTGGGTAGTATACTCATTTTCACTATATTGATTCTTCCAATCCATGAACATGGTATATTTCTCCATCTATTAGTGTCCTCTTTGATTTCTTTCACCAGTGTTTTATAGTTTTCTATATATAGGTCTTTAGTTTCTTTAGGTAGATATATTCCTAAGTATTTTCTTCTTTTCGTTGCAATGGTGAATGGAATTGTTTCCTTAATTTCTCTTTCTGTTTTCTCATTATTAGTGTATAGGAATGCAAGGGATTTCTGTGTGTTGATTTTATATCCTGCAACTAACTATTTAATTTTCATTGCAAAAAAAACACACGCACTGAAGAGTTAAAAACCAAAATACCAAATTCCTTTTAGGTATTCCTTATTTTCCTAAGCAGCTGAGAGAGCAATAAAGATACTGAAGTATACTTAAAGCTTCTACAAATGGAAAAATACAGACATAGGTATACATTTTGGGCTTCCCTGGTGGCTCAGACGGTAAAGAATCCGCCTGAAATGAAGGAGACCAGGGTTTGATCCTTGAGTCAGGAAGATCCCCTGGAGAAGGCAAGGCTACGCACTCTAGTATTCTTGCCTAGAGAATTCTATGGACAGAGAAGTCTGGCGGGCTACAGTCCATGAGGTTGCAAAGAGTCAGACACAACTGAGCGACTAACACAACAACAACATGTATAGATTTTACCATAACAGAGACAGAAAGCCGTACAATTTGTGAACAGGTGACAGTGAGGTTTGCATAGTTGCCATGGGGTTACCCCAACCAATCTTAATTACCTTGCAATGAAAAATGGAGATCATCAATGCCCAAGGAAACCTGTTGGTCTTCAGCGGGAAGCACAGGACTAGATGCCATCCTTTGACTCAGTGAGATTATATCATGTTCATCTCAGTTAAAGAAGTGAACTAAAAATAGAAGGGATAAATGCTCATTAGTACTCTGCAGCTCTGCATTTCCAGTAAACATGCACTGTCAGAAAACAACAGCAACCAGAAATCGCCCTCCAAAAGAATCACAGCTTTCTAGTGAGTGTTTGCTTAGTTCATGAGGAACAAAGTGACTACGCCTTCTTTTCTGAATCATAATCAAGATTTTGCCCTATGATCTATTCAGGCCCTTCAGAGTTGCGGGCAGAACTCCACAAGGGCTAGCATTGTGGATTCTGTACTACCAGTGAAAAGGAAAGCTACACAATTACATTCTGTAAGTTGTCCAGAGGATGTAAAGCTGACACAAACTGATATCTTAGGTCTTTGTATTATATTATTGGCCTCCACCTATAGGGATTTTCTTTAAAACTTTCCATTTAACTTACTTCCTTTTCTGCTCCATGATGGTTGTCATTTACTGGAAACAATAACAATTGGTTCTGTGTAATTTGCAAAGTGAAACTAAAAATACAGTATGAAAAAGAATGTTTTCATGGGTTACCTATTTATTGAATTATTTTCCCAAGTCCTTATTTTTCTCCAGTATTCTTGAGTTTCTCTTGTGGCTCAGCTGGTAAAGAATACGCCTGCAATGCGGGAGACCTGGATTCGATCCCTGGGTTGGGAAGATCCTTTGGAGAAGGAAAAGACTACCCACTCCGGTATTCTGGCCTGGAGAATTCCATGGACTGTATAGTCTATGGGGTAGCAAAGAGTCGGACCCCACTGAGCGACTTTCACTCTCACTCGCTCTCACATTTTCTACTCTACCCCCACTTTGACTCTTGAGAAATCCTTCCAGTAAGAAGAAGAAATCCTTCCAGTAATTCTTACCATCAACTTTTTAAAAGTACTGCTTCATGTATGTGTATGCTATTACTATCCTGGGGGCTGAGAATAAATCATTGACTTCTCCCATTCAGATGATGACTTTCTTATCAAAATAAACCTAACCAAATATACAAGAAGACAAAATGTATCAGGGATGGAAAGAGGAATGGTTAAGTGTACAGATACGTGATCAACAAAGTATAGAAAACCAATAATGGCCGAATCTTCGTGTTGAACACATGAGTATTCACTGTTAAATCTTTCAACATCAATGTGTATTAGAAATTCTTCATAATAAAATGTTGAGGAGGGGAACTGAAAAATAAATAAACCTGAGGCCAAGAGCTAGATACAATCAATCATATCTAATAGACCACTTTTTCAAAATGACAAGAACAAAAATCATTAAATATCCAACAGTTGAGCCAGACTTCAAAAATCTTTCAATCCTGTCTTCCTACTCTGTTTATTTAAAGCTCCTTTATCATCTCTCCCATGGATCACTGTTGTTAAAGATTTTTACCTACCAAAGAAACTATGCTTATTAATTAATAATTAATTTGTTTTATCCTCGGAAGTAAGATGAATCAGAGTCTCCCTGAGGTAATATTGTTCCTATGCTGCTGCTGCCGCTAAGTCACCTCAGTCGTGCCCGACTGTGCGACCCCATAGACGGCAGCCCACCAGGCTCCCATCCCTGGGATTCTCCAGGCAAGAACACTGGAGTGGGTTGCCATTTCCTTCTCCTGTTCCTGTGCTAAGTTGATACAATTCTGATTGAAATAAAAAGCTCCTTGTTAGTTCTGGCCAGTCTGTGCAGCCTGATGATTGATAAAGGTACAAATGTCCTCAGTTTTTGATGTACTAAAGACCACCTCTGCCTCTTTCCATACCAAAAGCTCCTGAACCCAAAGTGGAAAGGAAATACTTCTTCATGATGACAGGAGAAATCCTGAATTCCAGAATCAATTTCCTAATGGCACCTGCTATTCCACGCCAGGGCTATTAAATAAAAGGACAATAGCAATAGTAGCAAACACATATACAGCAGTTACTGTATAGATACAGTTACTTATATAGAGATACTGTTCTAAGCACAACTGTATGAGTTAGGTACGGTAATTATCCCATATTTGAAATGACAAAACTGAGATGCACAAATGTCATAAACATACCTTCCCAACCCAGGGATCGAACCCAGGTCTCCCACATTGCATGTGATTCCTTACCAGCTAAGCCACCAGGGAAGCCCTGTCCGTGGACATACCGTACTAAATGATGGAGTTGAGATTTGAATCCACGTGGTTTTGGTTTCAGAGTTCATGCTCTTAGCTAAAACAGGTTGGTACCTCATATAGCTAGCTTTGTTGATGTTCAATCGCTAAGTCGTGTCCAACTGGTTGTGACACCGTGGACTGCAGCACATCAGGCTTCTCTGTCCTTCACTATCTCCCAGAGTTTGCTTAGATTCATGACCATTGAGTCAGTGATGCTATCTAACCATCTCATCCTCTGCTGCTCTCTTCTTTTGCTTTCAATCTTTCCCAGCATCAGAGTCTTTTCTAATGAGTTGACTCTTTACATTTCATTAATTCCTTCTTTCACTTACTCAGCTAGCATTTATATATGCTATGCACTGCTCTTAAGGAATTCAATCTTTTGAGAATGACAAGTGAGCACATATTGAAAGAATTCTTCTAAGAAATGTATGTAGAAGGTGCTATGGAAGCAAAGGAGAGGGCACATCCCATCACATGAATCAGAGACAGATGTGATACCAGCAGTGTACTTAATATAAAACAGCATCTCACTCCAAATAGTCCTGTAAGCATTATTAGGCTAATACAGGAGTATTAGTAAGAATGTCTCTGAGAGCTACTCATTGCCATTCAATATTAAATAAATATAAAATATCAAATGTAGGAGAAAACACTTAAAAACAGAACCACAGACAGCAAATCGATAACCAGAGAATCAAGAAAATGTTCCTGTGCTAGACTGGCATGTAGGTTCCACTGTTTTCTATCTTAAAGCCATAGGAAAAAATAGTATTTGTAAAAAGAAAGTATAGACCTTAAAAATAACTATTTGTCTCAGACATTTCTGTTTTTAACAGTGAAATTTTATTAATGAACAAGTCAATAAAATGTAATAATTTTTATGAATTTTTCTAGGGTTTCTAAAAAATGTAAATAAAAAGTAAAACCAGGGAACTTCCTGGTGGTCTAGTGGTTAAGACTCTGTGATCTCACTGCCAAGGGCCTGGGTTGGAGTACAACGGCCTGTGGTTGGGGAACTATGATCCCGCGAGCTGGGGTGCAGCCAAAAAAATTTTAGAAAAAAGAAAAAAGTAAAACCAAGCTATGAAGGTGGAATCAATTACAAGTGTTAGATTACTGTTCCAAATATTGTTTTAGTACAATTATTTATCAAAACATGCTACAAAGGTCAAGAGGATCTGACTGAAGACAAGGTATGATGACATTTCCAATGTAATTGTTTTGGGTGAGAAACAGTTAACATCTCCAGAGAGGAATATACTTACTAAATGGGGCTCATGAAAAACTGGAACAGAATAGAGAAGAAAAGCTTTGAGAGATGCCTCTGGATCCAAATTGAGAAGCTAGAAAGAGTATGAAAGGGAAAGCAGAAAGAGGAATGAGGCTGGGCCAGGTACTCAACGAGTCACAAGTGTCTATCAGTTAAAATCCCGAGGGCCATCCTGCCATTTGCCTTCTGACTTCCCCGTGCGGAGCACAAAGGCCGCCTTCACTGGTGGGATTACAAGACAAACGCGGTCTCTTCCCATGCAGTCCTCATGGCCTTACTTTTCCTTTTCAGATAAAGGTTACAATTATGTAACATCGGGGTTCGGAAGGAAAATAATGAATCATCTTCAGGGACACACCAGAGTTTAGGTAGAGAATTCACGTAGTGGCATTGAAGACTCAGAGATCAAGAAGAAGCATGCGAAACTGTGTTTTTAAAATCCATGTAAATTAATGCATGTGCTTTTATAAATGTCATAAGCTATTTTGAAATGACTGTGGTTTGCTTATGCAATATATCTTAATATGCATCCGGTATCTCTAAAACCTCAAAACACTAGAGCAGTTTCCTTTTTAAGAGAAATCTTCGTATTTACTTCAGATTAGTATGATTAGAATTTTTACAACTCAAAAGTGAAATCTGAATAGAAATCTTTTTCTAATTGATGGAATTATTAGTGATTTTTATTAAATATTTTCTTCCTTTCACTTATCTGTATTTTTAAAATTTCAAGTGATGAATGCCTATTTCTGCTGCAATAAGAAAAATGCTTTTATTTTGATGAAATGACAAGTGAGGAATAAGGTATTACTTAGTTCAGGGTCCGTTCTCCAATCCATTTGCTATGAAACTGTATATCTATAGCTTCATAATGAGAAAAATACTCTCTTGACACAAATGGGATATTAGAAAAACTCTTGAGTTTGTCAGAAATTTGTAGAAAGGATTGCTAAAAGTCCTTTTGGTAGTTCAAAAGGCTTCATTTTCCATTATTATGCAGTTTGCTAATGAGGCCTGCTGTTCTAACAGCACTGAAAAAAGCACTGTCAGTGGGGAGAAAGGGACTTTTATGTCATCGTCAAAATTTGATCGGAAGGTGTATGTACCAGAGCAGGACATGTTAAGTACATGTAGGTAGTTCTTTAACAGAGTGGTTTAAATGTCAACATTTTCCCTGGGGTACCTCCCTGCTCTTTTTTCTGTTCTTTCAGCTGCACCATGTTATTTATGGTCCAGCTAGAAATTGTAAAGGATCTCCCTTTTGTCAGTTAAGATATTGAGCTTGTCCTAGCAGCTGACAATTATTAACTCCAGTCTGCCTACAAGCTCACAGAAGAAAAGTTGATGACATATTTGCAATAAGTTTCTTCATCTTTTTCCCATTAACTTTTCCTAATTCTGTTATTACTTATCTTTTCATCTGTATTTGACCAGAAGCAATTGATGCAAATTACCAGATCCATTGATTTTTAAGGTCCACTCTCCTACCTGCTTTCAGATACTATTTTTCTAATGACCAGCACAAAATGCCAGAATAATCCATCTTAATTATCCACCACACTTTTAGAAAACAAACATGTAGCAGTTCTCTGGATATGATATTGCTACTTCACAACAAAGCACGGTCACTCACCAGCCAATACCAACTGTGCCGCTAAACCACCCACCACCACCACGGTAACAGCACTCTGAGCAAATGCAGCCACCTTCCTAAAAGAGTCTTCTGTTGGCCTTGTCAAAGTTGCTCAGTCATGTACAACTCTTTGTGATCCCATGGATTATACAGTCCGTGGATTTCTCCAGGCCAGAATACTGGAGCAGGTAGCCCTTCCCTTCTCCAGGGGATCTTCCCATCCCGGGGATTGAACCCACGTCTCGCACATTGCAGGCTGATTCTTTACCAGCTGAGTCACCATGGAAGCCCCAGCCAAGTCCCAAATGCTCTGAACTGCAGTGTCCACCGCTACAGAAAGGGAATAATACACATTTTACGTATTGGATTTCAGTGAAGCACATGAAACTTAAAACTATAGTAGTAACTGTAGTAAGCACTACTAAGTGCTTACTATGGTAGATGTACTACAGTATATAAACAGTATTTACTACAATCCAGGAAATGACTTTATCCAGATTAGCCCATTTCTTATCTGGCAGTAAAAATTAAAAGCTAATGACAATATAAAAATGAAGAGTAAAAACACAAGGATAAAAACCTCCAATGCTATAAAACCTGATGTGTGAAATCAGCACAGATTTAGAAAGCATGCATTCAGGAAGTAATTGTTTTTCATTTTCATTGGTCTATTTTAACCTAGAAATTCTGCCCTAGTACTCCACAATCCAATTTTTAAAGCTCATCATCCCCCCAGCAAAAGTTCCCTGCCTTTGTTACTACCATAATACCAGTCTCCCAAAAAACCTTAAGAGATCTTTAAGTTGTAAGTACTGGCAGTGGTTTGGGTTTTTTTCATATATACATTCATTCCTTTTGCCATCACCTCTGCCCATGATCCCATTGTGCTGTGCTTAGTCGCTCAGTCATATTTTAGAATTCTTTGCAACCCCATGGACTGTAGCCCACCAGGCTCCTCCGCCATTTCCTCCTCCAGGGGATATTTCCAACCCAGGGATCAAACCCAAGTTCCCACATTGCAGGCTGATTCTTTACTGTCTGAGCCACCAGGGAAGCCCAACCCCATGACTTTGTTCCTAAACTACTGTCAAAGATTCCTGGCTTTTGTATTAACTCTAGCTTCTCCACCTGTATCTTTGAAGCATCCCAAAGAAGTCTAGGATTGGTAGTGAGATACTGCAGAAGTTGAAGATGAAACACAGGCCTGAAAATGAATGGAACTGAGTGTGCTGAACATCAAGACTGGAGCAAGATTTCAGACAAGTATACACAGCAACAGCAGGACTCCAAGCCCTCACCTACCCCACCTACTTCATGAGCACTGGTAGATGGACCTGCTCCCCAAACTACTTGATCTACCCACAAGGTGGGATTTCAGAGGATCCTTTTCCGGAGAAAGTAAAGCCCTTAGAAAAGACCTTTGCTGCTGCTGCCGCTGCTGCTAAGTCACTTTAGTCATGTCCGACTCTGTGCAACCCCATAGACGGCAGCCCACCAGGCTCCCCCGTCCCTGGGATTCTCCAGGCAAGAACACTGGAGTGGGTTGCCATTTCCTTCTCCAATGCATGAAAGTGAAAAGTGAAAGTGAAGTTACTCAGTTGTGTCCGACTCTTAGCAACCCCATGGACTGCAGCCTACCAGGCTCCTCATCCATGGGGTTTTCCAGGCAAGAGTACTGGAGTGGGGTGCCATTGCCTTTTCCAGAAAAGACCTCTAGAGATTGATATTTTGGGTTCCTCAATAAGAAAGTCAGTTCCATGCCAAATCACGCTACTATGATTTTCCACTAATTGGTTTTTTCATCCTTCACTCTTGAATGATTATATTACCAAAGATCACCAGACATTTAAAGAGAGCCTCCAAGAATGAAAGAAAGAGATCGAAACAAACACAAAAGAGGAACCTGGAAGAACCAGCAAGTGTAGGAAAGAAAAGAAAGAAAAAATGAAATTGGTAATTGAATTTTTTTAGAAGTGACACCATAAAATGAACTTTATTTTAAAGCTGATAAAAGCTATCAATATCGGTTGCAAACAGAATCAACATTTCTTCCATTTTTCTCCTTCACATGACAATGCACTATATAACAAGAGATGTATTTTAAAGTTTTGTTCTGCATGCTGACACATTTCACTAGCTCTTTCTTTAACCATTAATTTTTAACAATATCAAAGCAAATGCATATTCTATTAGACAAAATTAATTTTGCAAAGCCCTTGTGAAATTAGACTTAGTCTTGCTTATAACACTCACACTTACACATATGCTAAAATGGAAAGCAAAATGCAAGAAAAGGACTTTGGCAGGAATGAACGCATAAAGATTTTAATCGAAGCCCTCTGAACAAGCACTACCGTTTGTTCTATTTCTTCCAAGAGAAAAGTCAATTCCATTGTCAGTGAAACAAATGGCAATATCACACAGAAACTCAGAATGAATCCACAATTTCATAGGAATCTGAAAATTACCAAGGCAATTTTCCTTTTTAGGATCAAAAGACCACAGAGTTAGTAACAGTGAAATGGGCAGCCATAGCAGAGTTCTGAGCAGAGAAGAGATACAATCGGACTTAAACTATCATTTGGATTGATGTGTGTAAACAAAATATGGGACAAGGAATGAAGCAGGGAGACTAATGAAAAGATTATCATAGAACGGGTGGACAGAGGAAGGCACAGATAGATAATAAATGAAAAAGCAAGCGTGGTAAAATGTTAAAGGTGGAACATAGGAATTAAGAATATGGCTAGTTATATAAAATTCTTTCAAATTTTTGGATGTTTTATAATTTTCATATTAAAATGCTGGAAGGAAAAGGTTATTACAGTAAGCCAGATGATGATGGTTAAGATGAGGGCTGTATGAACAGAAGGAATAAGTGGTCATTCTAAGTATATGTTGAAGATGGTGCCAACAAGGTTTTCTGACTGATTTGATGTTACATGTGAGAGAAAAAGATGAATAAAAAATGACTCCTAAGTTTTTTACCTAGGCAACAGAAAGGAGGGAGAGGCCATGAGTTGAGCCAGACAGAGAAGGCTGCAGCTGGAGCAGGTTTGAGGGCAAAGCAAAATTTCCAGGTTTGAAATATCAGATGTACATCAGACATCGGTTCTGAACCCAGGTGATTGTGCATAGTCCATTTTTTTTTCAAAGTAAATGTTTCATGTCCCATGGGAAATTAAATCGACAGGATCAACTCAGACCAGGAAGATGGAGTTTGGCAAGACAATAAGACAGGAACAGTGTACCATGAAAAAAAAAATTTAAGTGGTGTATTTTAAAAGATCAATAAAAGGGTTAGAAAATTAAATAAGGACCTCTCCGATAAACAAAAGGAAGAAAAGTAGAAAAAAAAATAGAAAATTTAAAGGGCCAATCCAGTGGCTCTAACATCCAAATAAGAAAACAGAGGGAGCAAATTATCAAAGAAGTAATGCAGGATTTTCTAGAACTAAAGAACAAGTATTACAAAAGCACAATGAGTGGCCAACAAAATAAAAATTTTTAAAGACTCTCAGCAGAACACATGGTTGCAAAATTTCAGAATAGCAAGAGTAAAGAACTTCCCAGAGTATAAAACCATACCATACACCAAGGAAAAAGAATCGGAAGAGCATCAGACTCTGTATAAGTCATGCTGGACGATAGAAGACAGAAACATCTTAAAAGTTCTGAGAAAATCTAAACATAAGAGCTTAAACTATAAAACTTGTAGGAAAAAACATAGGGCAGGGGCTTCCCTTGGGACTCAGCAGTAAAGAATCTGCCTGCCAACACAGGAGACAAGGGTTTGATCCCTGATCTCGGAAGAGCCCACATGCTGCGGAGCAACTAAACCCATGCACCACAACTACTGAGCCCAGGGAATCGCAACTACTGGGCCCACGTGTCTCAACTACTGAAGACCACGCATTCCAGAGCCTTGCTCCTCAACAAGAGAAGCCGCTGCAATGAGAAGCCTGTGCACCGCAACTGGAGAACAGCTCCTGCTCACTGCAACTAGAGAAAAGCTTGTGGAGCAACAAAGACCCAGAACAGTCATAAGGACATAAATAAATAAAATTATTAAAAAAAAAAAAAGCAAAAGTTTAATGACATTGGATTTCACAATGATTCCTTGGATATGACTCGAAAAGCACAAGCAACAAAAGAAAAATAAATTCAACTACAATAAAATTTAACATTTCTGTTCCTCAAAGGACACAATTAACAGAGTAACAAGGCAACCCATGGGATGGGAGAAAATACTTGCAAATTATTTACCTGATAAGAAATTAACATCCATAATATATAAAGAACTCCCCCACATCAACAGCAGCAAAGTGAACAACCCAATTAAAATGGGCAGCAGTCTTGAGCACAACATCATTAATCATAAGGGAAGTACAAACTGAAACTACAATGAGATACCACCTCAAACCCATTAGGATGGCTACTATCAAAAAGAAAAAAAATAAAAAATAGCAACTGTTAGCCAGTATGTGGAGAGATCAGAACCCTTGGCAGGAATGTAAAAATGGTGTAGCTGCTATGGAAAACAGTATGGCAGTTCCTTAAAAAACTAAAAACAGAATTACCATGTGATGATCCAGCAATTCCACTTCTCGGTACATACACTAAAGAACTGAAAGCAGAATTGCAAAGAGATTTTTTTTTTTTTACACTCATATTCAGTTCAGTTGCTCAGTCGTGTCCAACTCTTTGTGACCCCATGAATCGCAGCACACCAGGCCTCCCTGTCCATCACCAACTCCCGGAGTTCACCCAGACTCACGTCCATCGAGTCCGTGATGCCATCCAGCCATCTCAGCCTCTGTTGTCCCCTTCTCCTCCTGCCCCCAATCCCTCCCAGCATCAGAGTCTTTTCCAATGAGTCAACTCTTCGCAGTGGCCAAAGTACTGGAGTTTCAGCTTTAGCATCATTCCTTCCAAAGAAATCCCAGGGCTGATCACCTTCAGAATGGACTGGTTGGATCTCCTTGCAGTCCAAGGGACTCTCAAGAGTCTTCTGCAACACCACAGTTCAAAAGCATCAATTCTTCGGCGCTCAGCCTTCTTCACAGTCCAACTCTCACATCCATACATGACCACAGGAAAAACCATAGCCTTGACTAGACGGACCTTTGTTGGCAAAGTAATGTCTCTGCTTTTGAATATGCTATCTAGGTTGGTCATAACTTTCCTTCCTAGGAGTAAGCGTCTTTTAATTTCATGGCTGCAGTCACCATCTGCAGTGATTTTGGAGCCCAAAAAAATAAAGTCTGACACTGTTTCCACTGTTTCCCCATCTATTTCCCATGAAGTGATGGGACCGGATGCCATGATCTTCGTTTTCTGAATGTTGAGCTTTAAGCCAACTTTTTCACTCTCCACTTTCACTTTCATCAAGACAGCAGCATTATTCACAATGGGTAAAAGGTAGAAGCAACCCAAGTGTTCATACATGGGTGAATGGATAAACAAAATGTGGCATGTATATACAACAGACTGTTACTCAACTTTAAGAAAGAAATTCTGACACATACTACAACATGACAGCAAATTTGAGAACATCATGTTAAGTGTAATAAGCCAGTAACAAAAAGATAAAGACTGTATAATTCCACTTATATGAAGTCCCCACAGTACTCATATTCATAGATACATAAGTAGAATGGTGGTTGCCAGAGGCTGGGGGAGCGAGATATTAATTGTTTTAATTAACTTTTAATTAAATTTAGCTAACCCATTGTTTAACAGGTATAGCCTTTCAGTTTTGGAAGATAAAGAGTTCTGGAAATGTATGGTGGTAATGGTTGTTACACAACAATATGAATGTACTTAATACCACCAAACTATACATCTAAAAACAGTTAAATGGGTAAATTTTATGTTATGTGTATTAACACAATTTTTAGAAATCAGATAGGAAGTAATTTTCAACCTACAGTCTATATCCAGCTAAAGTTTTAATTAAGTGTTAGGGTAGAAAACAATCATTTCTTGACATGCAAAGCTCCAGAAACTTTATTTCCTATGCTCTGGCTCTTAGAAAGCTGCTACAAAAGGTTACTCCAACAGAATAAGAAAGTAAAATAGAAAGAGAAAGGGAAGTGTTCCAACAAAATAGAAAACTAAAGTAAACATGAGAAAAACAGAGTAGATACAGAACAGAGAAAGAATAAAGGGAAGTTCCCAGGATGACTGCCACGCAGCAGATCTGAGCAGGAAAAAGCAGGATTCTAGAAGAGCGGGCCAGAGTGGGAGCTACAGGGAGGGTGAAATAGAAAGAGGGGACGTGAAGACAGGAAGAGGTGAACGGACAGAGGAAGGAGCACAGACTGATGACTGAGGGAAACTGAAGAACCATCACAGTGAGGTACTCACTTTGGGTATTAAGCTAGAAGAACTGGAGGCTGGTGGCAGAGGGTATTTGAATTAGTGATTTTTGCACCTCCCCATAAGACAGAGTTCCAATTTGGGGTCTGAGAATCACAAAGCACTTATGATTTGCACAGAAAATTCCCCTAGATAGAAATGCTGAGAAGTCTGGAAGAGAAGGATCGAGGGAGCTCTCAGCAGATGACCTCATTTTTCTCAGGAAAATAAGAAGTCAGTTCATCTCTTGGGTGTGAGGGAGCTAGGATGGTGTAGGGTTCTTAAGAAATGAAAGGTGCTTAAAACAGGCCCTAGTAGAAAACATGAGCAAACCAAGCAGACAGACACACAAGAAGATGGAGGGCACTGAAGATGCACAGAAACTGGATCAGCACTGGCTGCAAATGTACCCAAACATAATTTGGGGTGCAAGGATGTCCCAGGAGCACACAGCATCTAACTGATGCTCAGATAAGAGGAGCAACAACTAGTGAACCTCCGCCGATTAAAAAGTGCTCTAAAATTGCACACACAAGGATTTATCTTCAAGAAGCTTCATTATATGTAACAGAAAAAATGGAAACAGTTGAATCCCATCAATAGGAGAGTGGATAAACTATAGTTGATTCATACAAGGAAACACTATTCCACAGCTAAAATGAATGACCAGTATCAGCAAGGTTATACATTAAAACTAAAACGTTGAAGACCTACTATATAGCACTTGGAATGCTGCTCAATGTTATGTGGCAGCCTGGATGGGAAGGGAGTTTGGAGGAGAATAAATACATGTATATATATGGCTGAATCTCTCCATTGTTCGCCTGAAACTAACAATATTATAACATTTGTTAATTGGCTATACCCCAATACAAAATAAAAAGCTTTGTAAAAAAAACTAAAATGTTGGGGGGTAGGGGCAGAAAAAGTGCAAAAGGACTGATACATTATGAAGCCATTAATGTATCTCATATGAAACACATGAAATTTTAAACACACACATATGTATATGGTAAAAAAACAGAAACATGCTGGGAAATTACACCCACTAATTTCAAGGTGGAGGGCAAAAGAGTGAGAAGGTAGGGCTTCAGCTCTACAGTTAATGACTCATTCTTCTAAAAAGTTAACATCTAAGGAGGAAGTACATTGTATATGTTAGAAACAGTCATTCATTTTTTTTCCCAGACCAAACTTTTAGTTATTTTCTTGAACAACAAATTAAATGAGGATTCTCTAAAACATGTATCCTAACTGATTTCCTCTTCTCAGATCATTTTACATTTGCAGATTTTAAACTATTCTGCCATCTGTTGACCCATTATGAATCAAATAAGTTATTAATAAAGTTCATAATAAGTGGTAAATATGATATAAAACAAAACATCATTAAGAAATATTCACTGTAAACATTTTTAAATTGTAATAAATTCTTCTTAGGTTAGATAGGAGAGGTGTAATGGTTGAAAGATCCCTAGATGTAGAATTGGAAGAACCTGGAATTCTACTGAGGTTAGACAGGAGAGATGAAATGGTTGAAAGAGCCCTAGACGTAGAGTTGGAAGAACCTGGCCCTGGTCCCAGCTCTGCCACCGACCTCATGGCCTTGATAAATCATCAGCTTCTCCAAGGTCCCGTTTCTTCATCTGTGAAATGATTCTGTTTGAGCCAACTCATAGGCTTTCACATTCTTGCCAAAGAATCTAACCCGAAGTTCTCTGCTGTGCATTTAAAAACTCTGGATTACAAGAAATAATATTCCTGGAGGAACGTTTGAAAGACTGAACACTCTCCATTCCTGGATGTGGTCTTTGGATCCGGTCCAGCCACCAGGGAGCTGTGAACTTGAACTGTATTGTTTTATTCCCCCCAGAGAATTGCTTTTATTAAAACGTACTCTGGCATAATCCCGTAAGCCTTACCGAACAGGATATTATAGAAAACAGTCAGAGAGACCTACCGTTGTACTTCTTACACAGGAGTTCAGGAGGACAACCTCCTTTTATGAGAACACAGTGTGGAAAATTTTCGGGTCTCAGTACCAAGAAAAACTGTGACCCTGAGCATTCATTCTTTTAATCTAATGACCATGTTATTTTTATAAACAAAGTTTCCCTCTATTTATTTTGGCTGGTATAGCCCAGATCTAGCAACTACAAATGACTTTACAGAAAACAAGGTGCTCCCCACTGGCTTTATGCATTTACTCATTTTTTCCTTGCTGCAATACCCTCGCCAGCTTTTTTTCTATTGAATTTTGTTTCTCGGCAAACTGCTTCAAACTTTCTCTAGAATAAGAGAGAATACAGATAAGTGAGTTAAAGGAACTCAGACTTGCTTGACATTGCTGGACAATGTCAGTCTTGTTGGATACAATGAGACAACATATGTAGCATGTTGAAATTTACAAAGTGAGACACAAATGCAAGTTGTTCTCCATTGGTGAGAAAGAAAAATGTATTAGTGGAGGATGAAGTTTATGTGCTTTTAGTAAGTGAGATCTTCTTAATATTTTTCAATGTCCAGTTGCTTGAAGATATCTAGATCCCAGTTGTAAGCTCTAGGAAGAGATCTAATTTATAGACAACACAGTGAAGCATTCCTAAAACACTAGGAATGACTTTGTGACCCACTCTATTAGTCATGTTCTGTTTGCCCCTCTCCCATCTTCTTGAACTAAGTACATATCACCTGTAGCCTCATTCCCATGGAGACCCTGAGTCAGTGGGGAGTCTTGCCTAGAAGCAATGGATTAGCAACACCTCTAGGGGAGGTGGAGGGCTTCCCTGGTGGCTCAGATGGTAAAGAATCTACCTGCAACTTGGGAGATCCAGGTTAGATCTCTGGCTTGGGAAGATCCCCTGGAGAAGGGAATGGCTACCCACTCCAGCATTTTTGCCTGGAGAAATCCATGGACAGAAGGAGCCTGGTAGGCTATAGTCCATATTGGACATGACTGAGTGACTACCACACACACACACACACACACACACGGTACTAAAGGGCACAAATTGGTTTATTATTCACAAAAAATATATATTCTTAAGAACTCTTTGCACTCAAGAACATGTTTTCAATAATTACATTCTTTGTGAATATAGTCCTACTCTGCCTCTCCCACATGTCCCCACTCCCGGACCATCAGTCTCCTCTTGAAGATCAGCAGTCCAGGATCTGAGGGTGTTTTTATTCCTCTCTGCCCCAGTCCCCTCCCATTACAGCAGCACAAGCACAAATTGGATGTTCCATAAACTGCTGGCACATAAAAATGAAAAGAGGACAACTTAAACACCATCTATTAAATACAACTTCAAAAAGCCATTAAAATCATTATATATAAATAGCTGAAATTTTCCAAACAAACAGTGTAAAGAAACGGAATTAGGTAGCTCCACTTGCCATTCAGGAAACTGGCTACTTCCCCAAGAAGTAGCTGTGTGACTAACAGATCAGTTACTCTGGTCCCCACTCCAGGAATAACTTCAGCCCTGCACCCAGGCAAGACAGCGGGAGCCCTGTCTTGATCACCTAGATCACCTAGTTCTTACTAGTCTCTTCCCAGGATTTCATGCCAGAGTAAACTGCAAGCATCCTGGCATTGCGGCAGAGGCTGTAGGTCCTGAAATGTCAACTTTAAATTCCTGCTAACATGGAGAAACCCTCACAAATTCCACTGCTGAGGGAGGAGCAGATCCATTGGCTTTTTGGAGCAGATCCATTGGCCTTTTGGAGCAGATCCATTGGCCCTGGGTCTTCTTGAGACTCTGGACTGTGAGCTCTAAGAAAGGGACTACGTATGGCTCACTGTTGTATCTTTGTCCTCTAGCACAGTATGTGGCACAAAGTGTTCCACAATAAATGTTTGAGGAACGAGTAAACAACTGAACAAATGAGAGCGATGTAATGGAGGACACTGTCTCTACAACTCTCATTTGCCTGGTAGGAAGCCCTCCATTAAATTTCTTTTTTTAATAATTCAATGCTAGGAAATATTTCATTTCCTTGGAGACATGGGTTGGATTTTCTTGTGGTTGTTTTTGTATTATTTTTGTTATTGTTTTCCTTTCTGAAAACAAGAACCATATAATTAGTGTTCCTTTTTCACTTAGGATGTCTAGAAACACAAAGCTAACTCTAAGGTCAAATTGTAGCAATTACATTGGTGCTAGTTATATCTGTTTTTCCCTGGCCTTTATCTTGTTTTTTTTGTTTTTACTTTTCATTGACATACAGTCTCTTTCTCATATATATTTGCTGTGGTCATCTTGAATTCTTTGTGAACAGGGTAAAAAAATGAAAAAACTAAATAACCAAATAAGGAAGCAAACCAAAACTCAGAAAGTGTATTTTACAAGGATGTCTTCTAATACATACACAAATAAAAATAATTCTGAAATTCAGGTCCTCCTGGGTCACAAGGTATTTTTAAAAAGTTATAATATCCTCTTTGATATCTCCATTTGAATTGTTTCCTTTCCTTCCACTTTTGACAAGATTGTTTTTTTCTCCCCAAATGGCCAGAATCCTTGGCCACAAAAAAGTGAACTGTCCTCAAGCGTCTTCTGAAATGTATCTTAAGGTAAAATGCCTATTTCCACTTATAATAATTTTTTTCTTGGATTTTTCAAGGTTCCAGAGGAACTGTGGTCCCAAACCATTCTGGAAGAAAAGGAGGGATGAAGAAGACAGATGAATTGTATTAAATTTACCAAGCCTTACTAGTACTACTGAGCTGTGGCCAAAATGGTTGCATGTTCACTGGCCAAATTCTGAAATGACTGAAACGTCTGGGAAAACGTCCTAGTTGGACATTTCAGGTGCTGCCTGGTGAGTGCAGGATCTCACTCTGATTGTAACAGGATTTCTGTCAAGTGTTTCAAGTAACATAGCTGTATGTGCAATTTTGTTTCTGTTGGGAAGCATTTCCCCATGGATGAAGGATTCGTGGTCCGTCAAATTCCAAATACTGGTATCTCCAAGACATTTAAAATAAATATTTCTCAATTTGAAATGTTTGCGAGCAAATACAACAGCCAGAAATATGCTGGCTGTTAAGATGAGAAATTTGTTTCTGAAATGTACTATTCCTTTAGAAAAATATTTGCCAACTTTAGTGGCAGCTGCAGAAATGTTTTCACACTTTGAAATTAACTCACTATTAAAAATGGGAAAAGGAAGAGTGATTTGCTTTTTCCTTTTGGCTTGCACTACTACAACCAACCCAAATGACACACATATTCATCAACAGATGCACCAGCTGCTGCTTGGCCAGGTACCCATTCTTTCTCTTTGACCATGTTCTTACAGAGGAAATTCACAGAATTAACCTTTTTCAGATAAGGGTCCCCTTTGTCTTACACTGACTAAGTTCCACTATCAGCCTTCAATCACACATACACGACTGCTAAGTTTCTTGCTTAACTTAGAAGCTTTCTGATCCAGTTTTATTCTACTACTCAAGCTTTAGATAAATATTATAAAAGCATGAACTAAATTCATGGAGAGTTAAGCATTCCATGTAAGACTGACTGTTATTAATTCATTCAGTTAACAAATATCCACTGAGTGCTTACTACTTGCCTGGCACTGTATCAGTTACTAGGAATGTAAGATGAGTATGTGGGAAAGATCCTCCAGAGATAAGACAGTGCGCTTGGGATGCATAACTGACAGCAGTCACTAATTGCCTGGGGGAATCCAAATAAGCAAGGCTTGTCCTAACATGCTTATCAGAAAAGGAGCAGGTTCTACCTTCTCACTCTGAAGATTTTGCTGGTAAAGCAGGTTCAGTTCAGTCGCTCAGTCGTGTCCGACTCTTTGCGACCCCATGAACCGCAGCACGCCAGGCCTCCCTGTCCATCACCAACTTCCGGAGTTCACCCAGACTCACATCCATTGAGTCAGTGATGCCATCCAGCCATCTCATCCTCTGTCATCCCCTTCTCCTCCTGCCCCCAATCCCTCCCAGCATCAGAGTCTTTTCCAATGAATCAACTCTTCGCATGAGGTGGCCAAAGTACTGGAGTTTCAGCTTTAGCATCATTCCTTCCAAAGAAATCCCAGGGCTGATCTCCTTCAGAATGGACTGGTTGGATCTCCTTGCAGTCCAAGGGACTCTCAAGAGTCTTCTCCAACACCACAGTTCAAAAGCATCAATTCTTCGGCACTCAGCCTTCTTCACAGTCCAACTCTCACATCCATACATGACCACAGGTAGGACCTGGCAAATATAGACTAGTGGATGAGGGGGCTGGCTAGGACAACTGAATCTAGTCAAATTACTAATCATTAGTAAGGGCAAAAATAAGTTTACTCCTCTAATCCAACACCACAATAGAGTTAAGAAATGGAATCAATGGAAGAAAATATTTGCAAATGATGCAACCAACAAGGGATTAAAAAAAGATAAAAATTGTGCTTAATAGAAAAACAAACAAAAAAACAAACCAAGGGACTAATCTCCAAAATATACAAACAACTTAAAAAAAAAAAAAAAACAGAAAAATGAGCAAAAGATCTAAATAGGTATTTCTCCAGAGACATACAGATGACCAAAAAGCACATGAAGAGATGTTAAACATCGCTCGTTATTAGAGAAATGCAAATCAAAACTGCAATGAGATACCACCTCATACCAGTCAGAATGGCCATCAACAAAAAGTCTATGAACAATAAATGCTGAAGAAGGTATGGAGAAAAGGGAACCCTCCTACACTGTTGGTGGGAATATAAATTGGTACAGCCACTATGGAGGATAGTATGAAGGTTCCTTAAGAAACTAAAAATAGAGCTACCGTATGATTTAGCAACTACAGTCCTGGGCATACATTCAGAGAAAAGCCATAATTTGAAAAGATTCATGCACCTCAATGTTCATTGCAGCACTATTCACAATAGCAAAGACATAGAAGCAACCTAAATGTCCATCAACAAAGGAATGGATAAAGAAGATGTGGTACACATATACAATGGAATATTACTCAGCCATAAAAAAGAATGAAATAGTGCCATTTGTAACAATACAGATATACCTAGAGATTATCATACTAAATGAAGTCAGTCAGACAAGGACAAATATAATCTGTTATCATGATATGTGGATACTAAAGAAATGATACAAATAAACTTATTTCCAAAATAGAAAAAGATTCACAGACTTAGAAAACAAACTTCAGATTATTATTAATAAATGGAAAAGTTGGAGGGGAGATAGATTTGGAGGTTGGGACTAACATATATATACTGCTACTGCTACTGCTGCTAAGTCGCTTCAGTCGTGTCCGACTCTGTGCGACCCCATAGATGGCAGCCCACCAGGCTCCCCCGTCCCTGGGATTCTCCAGGCAAGAACACTGGAGTGGGCTGCCATTTCCTTCTCCAATGCAGGAAAGTGAAAAGTGAAAGTGAAGTCGCTGAGTCCTGTCCTACTCTTAGCAACCCCATGGACTGTGGCCCACCAGGCTCCTCTGTCCATGGGATTTTCCAGGCAAGAGTGCTGGAGTGGGGTGCCATTGACTACCATACATAAAATAAAGAAAGACCTACTATATAGCACAGGGAATTCTACACAACACTCTGTAATAACCTAAATGGGAAAAGAATCTGAAAAAGTATAGATGTATATACATGTATAACTCAATCACTTGGTTTACACCTAGAATTAACACAACACTGTAAATCAACTATACTCCAATATAAAATGAAAGTTAAAAAAATATAAAGAATGTGGTTAGTATTACAAAAAATAGATTCAAGTTTTATAGAGAGTAAAAAAAAATTTTTTAATCTAAATTATGTACCCTATAAAGATAAAAAGTCAAACTGTAGTTTAAATTTATTTCCTGCAAAATGGAATATACAATTTCTTTACTTTTATGAGGGTTTTTTGGAATTTTAACTGTATGTATTAAAGTAAGTTGTAATGTCAAGTTTTAATTTTTTTAACTAAAAAATGAGAAATCTATCCACAGCCCCAACATACAAATACCACCACTCCTAATAGTTTGGTGAATTTTTAGACTACTTTTATCTGTAACACAGGCTTTTTGTTTTCATAGCTGGAGTTTCAGCTTTAGCTGAAATTTTTCTTTATTCTGCTAAATATTAAACATAAGCATTTCCATGTTATAAGTCTTCATAAACATCATTTTAATGCCTACATTGTATTTTGATGGTACACAAAAATTTGAATCAGAAAAGAATACCAAGGGTTAATCTCCTAAAACTTATCAAGACCAGAAAAAAAAAGTTGTTATTGTTTCAGTTTGGTTAAGTTGCTCAGTCGTGTCCAACTCTTTGCAATCCCATGGACTGCAGCATGCCAGGCCTCTCTGTCCATCACAAACTCCCAGAGTTTACTCAAACTTATGTCCATTGAGTCGGTGATTCCATCCAACCATCTCATCCTCTGTCTTACCCTTCTTCTCCCGCCTTCAATCTTTCCCAGTATCAGGGTCTTTTCCAACGAGTCAGTTCTTCGCATCAGGTGGTCAAAGTATTGGAATTTCAGCTTCATCATCAGTCCTCCCAGTGAATATTCAGGACTGATTTCCTTCAGGATGGACTGGTTGGACTCTTCCTGAGAGTCCAAGGGACTCTCAAAAGTCTTCTCCAACACAACAGTTCAAAAGCATCAATTCTTCGGTGCTCAGCTTTCTTTATAGTCCAACTCTCACATCCATACATGACTACTGGAAAAACCATAGCTTTGACTAGATGGGCTCTGTTGGCCAAGTAATGTCTCTGCTTTTTAATATGCTATCTAGGTTGGTCATAATTTTCTTCCAAGGAGCAAGCGTCTTTTGATTTCATAGCTGCAGTCACCATCTGCAGTCATTTTGAAGACCCCCAAAATAAAGTCTGTCACCGTTTCCATTGTTTCCCCATCTATTTGCCATGAAGTGATGGGACCAAATGCCATGATCTTAGTTTTCTGAATGTTGAGTTTTAAGCCAACTTTTTCATTCTCTTTTCTTTTTTTTTTTTAATTTTCTTTTATTTTTTAACTTTACAATATTGTATTGGTTTTGCCATATATCAAAATGAATCCGCCACAGGTATACATGTGTTCCCCATCCTGAACCTTCCTCCCCCCTCCCTTTCCGTACCATCCCTCTGGGTCGTCCCAGTGCACCAGCCCCAAGCCTCCAGTATCGTGCATTGAACCTGGACTGGCGACTTGTTTCATATATGATATTATACATATTTCAATGCCATTCTCCCAAATCAACCCACCCTCTCCCTCTCCCACAGAGTAATTTACCCAGAATGTATTAATGGGCAGCATGCATATTTCAGGCACTATGCTGTATGGTCAGCAAGATAGTCAATCCTGGGAAAAATGGTCTCCAAGGCAAGAGGGATACATAATCCCTCACCTTATTTGATCCCTGGTCATTGTTACCACTGTCCTTCAGCTCTGTTCTGTGTAGATTAAATCAAATAATTAAGTGAGTTATACCATGAGACTAATTTTCAGGAGGACAGGAATGGTGAATGGGCAGCAATAATAAGGACCCAGGCTCATGTGAGCTGGCGAAAAGCAAGTCTGGCCTCAATATCTCTGCCCATGGTGAGAGAAGCAAGGACCAGCACACATGAGCTGATGGATGGCTATCAAGTAAAGGACAATGATTACCATGCAGGCTTAGAATACCCTAGTTGCACTAAGTCTGGTCTGGGAAGCTGAAAGGTCTTTGAAGAGGCAATGCCATGTTGCAGAATTATTCCTAGACTACATGGAGAAGGAAATGGCAACCCACTCCAGTGTTCTTGCCTGGAGAATTGCAGGGATAGGGGAGCCTGGTGGGCTGCCATCTATGGGTCGCACAGAGTCAGACACGACTGAAGCAACTTAGCAGCAGCAGCAGCAGCAGCAGAAGTGGTTTACAAGGGCTTTCCAGGTGGCTCAATTGTAAAGAATCTGTTTGCCAAGCAGGAGACATAGGCCAGAATCCTGATCCCTGAAGATCCCCTGGAGAAGGAAATGGCAACCCACTCCAGTATTCTTGCCTGGGAAATCCCATGGACAGAGGAGGCTGGAGGGCTTCAGTCCATGAGGTCGCAAAAGAATAGGACACAACTTAGCAACTGAACAACATCAGTGGTTTACAGACCTGAGTTCTGTTCCTCATTCTGGCCCAAAAATAGAGAATGCATTTAACAAATCTGAACCCCAATATTCTCATCCATAAGGGTAGAACTAGACATTCTCTAAGAGCACTTCCAGCTAAATAAACCTGTGATTTTATGAGGCTGTAAAAAGTAGATTCACAGTCCACAAAAGTACCAAATCCAGCCATCTTACCATTTTAAAAAGCATTATTTCAAACAATAGGAATGAATAAAAAATAGTTCCTTGCTGCTCTAGAAGTTATATGCCTTCCAGTTCAGGTACTGAGCTATTTTGAGTTGTCATCAATCCTCAGTCTGGCTGGCAATGCCAACAAGGCCAGGGCAGGGGCAAGCCTCTGGATTGTCCAGGAGGACAATCAGCTATGTTATCTAACATGGCCCCAGGATGAACACCTTCTCCATGGACGCAAAGAATGAGTCTGATGGGTACAAATCGGCTTTTCTAATGCTAAAGTTCAAAATATCAACTTAAATGACTGAAAATCACACTCTCATTACATGATATCCTCAGACAGTATCTCTTTCTTTTTCTCTTTGGTCACTAAGTCGTGTCCAACTCTTGAGACCCCATGGACTGCAGCCTGCCAGGCTCCTCTGTCCATGGGATTCTCCAGGCAAGAATACTGGAGTGGGCTGCCATTTCCTTCTCCAGGGGATCTTCCTGACCCAAGAATCGAACCTGGCTCTCCTGCATTGCAGGAAGATTCTTTACCAACTAATCTATGAGGGAAGCCCTCAGACAGTATGGAAACTAGCAAACAAATTCTGTTACTGAAAACTTATTTTCATTCTCAAAATGATCACTATTTCTATGCTGTTAGGGTTTTCTTTATAAGTTTTTTAATAATTAGAGAATAGTCCATGCCATTTAAAGACACAAAATTAATAACACTACTACCCCAATGGATTTTCTAGGTAGCTTGGTGGTAAAGAATCTGCCCGTCAATGCAAGGAGATGCAGGTTCAATCCCTGGGTTGGGAAGATCCCCTGGAAGAAGAAATGACAACCCACTCCAGTATTCTTGCCTGAAGAATCCCATGAGCAGAGGAGCCTGATGGGCTACAGTCCTTAGGATCACAAAGAGTTGGACACAACTGAGCATGCATGCATGCACCCCAATAAGTATAAAATAGTCTGTCAAACAATTTAGACACTTACTTACAAAATATAAAATATAAATGCATCCAGTAGGTAAACAATGGAGAAGGCAATGGCACCCCACTCCAGTACTCTTGCCTGGAAAATCCCATGGATGGAGGAGCCTGGTGGGCTGCAGTCCATGAGGTCGCTAAGAGTCGGACACGACTGAGCGACTTCACTTTCACTTTTCACTGTCATGCACTGGAGAAGGAAATGGCAACCCACTCCAGTGTTCTTGCCTGGAGAATCCCAGGGACGGGGGAGCCTGGTGGGCTGCCGTCTATGGAGTCACACAGAGTCGGACACGACTGAAGTGACTTAGCAGCAGCAGGTAAACAAACTTTGCACTTAATAATTGCCTTTGCACCTAATAATCACAAAATGCACTCTTAAAATCACCTCTATTCTACCTACCTCATGAAATCAAAGTCTATGACTTGAAAAGTAAAAAGGAAGAAAACACCACAATAAGTGGGCAACAGAGCATTCCACCCTGCCTTACAGGCATTAGAGTCAATTAGTCTTACCAAAAATAATTATTACTCTTCTGAAGATCAGAAAGCCAAAAAGGAAAAAAAAAAAAAAGTACCATCAGCTTTCAAAACCCAGGCACACATCAGTCCGTCCCCTTCCTTGATACAGGATATTACACAGAGGTGATAAGACAGTGTATCTGCTTGTATGGATGGCTTAGTAGGTAATGAGCCCATGCAACTGTGCATTTGGAATCTTGTTCAAATCAGGGTGTGTTAAAGCAATCTTCACCCTGTGAAATGGCATCAATATCTGTCCATGCTAGTGCACGGTTGTAGGGCTCAGTCACTGGAAAGCAGCAAGATCCTATGTTGGTGCTGGGGAGGAGAGGTGGGTGGCCAAGTACAATTAAGGAAATAGCACCCATGCAATTTGCTTACTCTCAGAATATCTTCCCTCCGCTTCAGTTAAGTGTTCAATAAATGTAAGCTGAATACCTCCAATGAACATGCAGCCAATATATAGCTAACAGCTCTACCTCCACAACTAACAATGCCACATAGTCCAAGTAGAACAGGTGACTTCACTTCTGGCCATGAAGGAGTTCCAGGATCCAGAATTAACTTTCTTCTAGAATAATTTTTTTAAATAGGAAACAATGATTTTAAGAGTGCAACGGGCAATGTGGAGGGTCATCCTTCTGAGAGGGAGATAAGTGAGGTGAGCCCCAGGACTGCTCCTGCTTTCTACCTGGAGACAACATGCAGACTTCAGTGCTTCAAGTGCCTGCACTCTCAGTTGTGACTGACTCCTCACAACCCTATGGATGTAGCCCGCCAACCTTCTCTGTCCATGGGATTCTCCAGGCAAGAATACTGGAGTGGGTTGCCATTCCCTTCTCCAGGGGATCTTCCTGACCCAGGGATTGAACCTGGGTCTCCTGAATTGCAGGTGGATTGTTTACCATCTGAGCTACCAGGGAAGCCCCAAGCCAATGCCTTCTAGTATTTGATGTGTGTTGTGCATGTGTGCTTCGAGAGGAACACCAAATAAAGCTCAGCAACCCACTGAGATCAGAATTCAGAAAGGCCGAGTGGGGCAGGGTTAGGCAGGGGACGAGGGTGAGCTGCAAAGTGGCTCCAGAACAGCCTCTCTTAACCCAACAGTGGGCTCTGGAAGTGAAATGCTTTTCAGAGTCATCTTGAGTTGGGTGAGGGGGTCATCACACTCTGACTTCATCAGTCACTGGATGTGGGGCCTCCATCACCATGCACCCCTGGGAAAGGGCATAACACCAGGTGAGGTGGTTCACTGCTCCTGAGGCAATCCCTGAAAGGCTGACAGCTCTCCCAGAGGCTGCAAGATCTGGATGGAGCTCTTAAATTAATCAGTCTAGTGATTTTTCTTCCCTGCTTAAAACACTTTAGAGGCTCCTCCTCACAACTTCCAGGCTCGTCAAGACCTAGCACTTTCCTCCTTCTTCATCCCCAACTCCTGACACTCTCCACACGGGCGCAGGCTACAGACATGGCAAGCGAGTTGACGCTCTCCTTAATGCCCCGTGTCCTCTCTCACTGTTCTGTCTTTGCACATGCTGTTTCTCCTACCCAAGCCCAGGGGAGTGAGGAAATCTGCCTTTGGGCTCCCTACACACCCCATACCTCAAACGCAGCACAAATATCCCAACTGTCAGGTCTCCGTGTCTGAGACCCCATCTGAACCATAAGCTTCTTGTGAGTACCACTTCCTTCTGTGTAGCCGCAGCAGCAGATACCAAGTCTGACGCAAGTTCAGTTCAGTCGCTCAGTCGTGTCCGACTCCTTGCGACCCCATGGACTACAGCACACCATACTCCCCTGTCCATCACTGACTCCTGGAGCTTGCTCAAACTGATGTCCATCAAGTCGGTGATGCCATGCAACCATCTCATCCTCTGATGCAAAGTAGACACTCAATAAATGTGTGAGGAGTCAGTGGAGGGAGGGAGGAATAGAACCAATAAGCATCCTCACCAGATGCCTCCTACTGACACTGTGCCTCAACCACTTCTCCCTTTTCCCCACAAAGCTGCTGTACCCCCCCATTCTCTAATCCTAGAAATTTTACCTCATTGTGGTCTATGACAAAGTCCATTTACTTCATTTAATTTACCCTCAATTTTCTCTTTTGTCTGAGATGGTTGAGGAGTGGGAAGATGCTCACAGACATGTCTGGCCCCGACATCTTGGCCATGGCCTGACTCTAAGCTTTGAGCTTCATGGCTGCTTTTCATCTCCTGGGCCAGACTAAGGGAACCCACCCCTCAACTCTCCCCTGGTCATCAACCATCACCCAAGGCCCCTTCACAAAATTCTCTTCCTGATGCCACAATATATTTTTTTCACTTCAAAAAAATTCAGTAGTCTTTGTGTTTTAAGCAACAGAAACAGTTCTACATTTCTATTTCATCACAGAAAACATCAGGTTCTGGTTTAGGAAAACTTTTTCCCAAATTCAAAATACTTCTGAAGGGAAGGAATATTTATCATCTGATAGAAATTCCCTTTTTCTTTTTTGGTGCATGTTCAGCCTTTATTAACTGTCAATTAACTGTCACTTCTGGCTCAGACGGTAAAAGCGTCTGCCTACAATGCGGGAGACCCAGGTTCGATCCTTGGGTGGGGAAGATCCTTGGAGAAGGAAATGGCAACCCACTCCAGTATTCTTGCCTGGAAAATCCCATGGATGGAGGAGCCTGATAGGCTACAGTTCATGGGGTTGCAGAGTCAGAGACGACTGAGTGACTTCACTTCACTTTTTTATATCCACAGTACAATGAAGCTTGTAATGATAATAATATAAAAGGACTTGGAAGCTTTGCAATGAACCTCAAAGAAAATTTCAGTTGTACTAAAGATGTTTACAATGTAAACAGTCTAAGTCCCTGAAAATGAACAGTGTGTTGTGTCAGTTACTCTCCATTAAGTAGAATATGAGGTTATACAGGTTATTTTATTCCTCAATTATGGCAGAAAACAGGTAGAAAGGTTGAAGACACAGATCTGTATCCCAGAAGATCCACTCCAGGCAAAGTATATTAGTGTAAGTTTCAACTATGTTCATAAGTGCTTTATATATATATACCCTAGAATAGCAGCAAACTATAGCTAATGTCTGACACCACTAAAACTAAATGTTTACAACAATGAAAACAAGCCATTCCCATCCCAGGCCCCACAATGTTCAAGTGAAAAAATAAAGGTAATCGATTTAAGGAACAAACAAGAATATAAATACATACAAAAGCTAGGTAACTAGCTCTTGAATAATTTAAAACTGATTATAGGGCTTCCCTGGTGGTCCAGGGGCTTTCCTGATGGCTCAGCTGGTAAAGAATCCTCTACAATGCAGGAGACCTGGGTTCGATCCCTGGGTTGGGAAGATCCCTGGAGAAGGAAAAGGCTACCCACTCCAGTATTCTGGCCTGGAGAATTCCATGGACTGTATAGTTCACGGGGTTGCAAAGAGTCGGATATGACTGAGCAGCTTTCACTTTCTTTCTTTCTGGTGGCCCAATGGTTAAGAATCTGCCTTGCAATACAGGGGATATCAGTTTGATCCCTTGCCTGAAAAGATTCCACATGCTCCTATACTGAAGCCCACATGCCACATGTAAAATTTTGGTATTTTATAGAACAAGAAGAAAGGAAGGGAGAGAGAGAGAGGAAAAAATCTAGACCATTACTTTTCAAAACATAGGTCATGATATTTGGCAAAACTAATACATTTATGTAAAGTTTAAAAATAAAATTAGAAAAAGAAAAAATATATATATATATACGTAAAAAAAAAAAAAAAAACATAGGTCAAAAAAATTCTTAACAAAATGTTGTTGTTCAGTCACTCAGTCATGTCCAACTTTTTGCGACCCCATGGACTGCAGCATGCCTTGTTCCCTTTCCTTCACCATCTCCCAGAGCTTGCTCAAACTCAGGTCCATCAAGTCGGTGATGCCATCCAACCATCTCATCCTCTGTGATTCCCTTATCCTCCTGCCTTCAATCTTTTCCAGCATCAGGGTCTTATCTAATGAGTCGGCTCTTCACATCAGGTGGCCAAAATATTGAAGTTTCAGCTTCAGCATCAGTCCTTCCAGTGAATATTCACAGTTCTTTCTTTTAGGATTGACTAGTTTGATCTCCTTGCCGTCCAACGGACTCTCAAAAGTCTTCTCCAACACCACAGTTCAAGAGTATCAATTCTTCAGCACTCAGTCTTCTTTATGAGCATGTATGAGGTCAAACTCTCAACTGTCATGCTCAATATATTTTGCCCTTTTCTGTGCTAACTGAAACTGAATTTGGTTACACATAGATCATTATTATAAAGTGTAATAAAATGTCCACAAAAAGCAAGTCTGATTCCAAATATCAAAGGCCAAAACTGCTCACAAAGATTCACACACAGATGGAATTCATGGAATGCAGATAATTCCTGAGGCTTGACTCATAAGACTAAACATGGTCAAAAGGACAAGATCACAAGGAATATCTGCCCACAGTCAGTCAGAGTGCCCATCCAAAGCCACATTCACTCACTGCATTCAAGTCAGTTAAAAAAAAAAAAAAGAAGGCGGCTATATAAAAGAAATGATAATGAATGGGGATTGTGTTTTTTTAAAAAAAATGTTTCTTCTTTCTAACTTTTCTGTTATGAGAAAAATTAGTGAAGAAGCATATGATTGATCCTAAATTTTTAAATATAAAAAATAAAGGAGAACTGAAACATAGTTAACCAGTAAAAAACACCTGTGCTAAATGGCTTCAGTCATGTCCAACTCTTTAGGACCCAATGGACTGTAGGCGGCCAGGCTCCTCTGTCCATGGGATTTTCCAGGCAAGAATACTGGAGTGGGATGCCATGCCCTCCCCTCCAGGTGATCTTCCCGACCCAGGCATTGAACCTGCATCTCTTACATCTCTGGCATTGGCAGGCGGGTTCTCTACCACTAGTGCCACCAGATTCATGGTAAAAGAGAGTGCTTACTACGCACCAAGCATTTTACATAATGTACAAAGTAACTAAAGACAAGAAACAACCATGTGAACAGCTTCATGGGTAATCAGAAGATGTCAAGAGTTTCCTCTAAAAAACAAACCAAGTTCTGACAAATAGGAACAGATAATTTACCTAAGAGGAAATATAAATACTAAACAAACACATGCAAAAATGTTCACCTTCCCTAGTAGACAAAGAAACTTATATACCTCTATACTATATATACATTTGGGAAATTAATATAGTGATATGTGTGGCTTGAGGGCTTCTGGTGGCTCAGATGGTAAAGAGTCTGCCTGCAATGCAGGAGACTTGGGTTCAATTCCCGGGTAGATCCCCAGGAGAAGGAAACGGCAACCCATTCCAGTATTCTTGCCTGGAGAATTCCACGGAAAGAGGAGCCTGGTGGGCTACAGTCCAGGGGTCACAAAGAGACAGTCAGATATGACTGAGCAACTAACAGTTTCACTTTCACTTTTCCTTCATGTAGCTTGAATCATAAACATGCTCAGTAGTCCCGCTCCTGTGAATTTATCCTAAGAGGTAATTAATTAGAAATAAATATATACACACACAGAATATATGTATATATGTGTAACATTGGAATGCTTTGCAAAATCTGATACATCAACCTGGGATGTGGGAAGTTTTTAATCAAACAAAACCAATCACCTAAAAGTCTATGGAAAATAGAAAACAGGAAAATATTAAGATAAACAGCATATAGTGTTTCGATTCAACAGGAATATCACCATATAAATACATATTCATGTGGACAAAGAGTAAAAAGGTAAGGTGCAAAAATGAAAATTGTTGTTAGTGATATAATACTTACAGAAATCTCATTCAAAACCTTTAACATTACTGCTCCCTCATCTTCTAAATGAAAACAAGTAACTCATATCATTTCTTTAAAAATCCTTAAAATTAACTTTTGCCACAACTCTTCCACCAAGTGAAACAAAATACATAAAATTTAGAAGGTTATTACCTATAAAATAAGAAATAGCATGAAAGAAAATATCCCCTTAAGAATGTGATTTGTGCTTAATAAAAACAATAATAGTATTAATAAACCTAAGTCCTCACAGTGCCCCTAGGATTTCTACCACTGGTTGGTACTACAAACCTAAGAATCCCCACAGTAATCTTTTCTAGTTTGTTGAATTCCCCTGCAGTGCTTTTCCAGACTAACTGAAGAATTTAATCTTGCAGTATTTGTAAAGTATGTTATCTGTGGAGTACTAAAGGGAAAGCACAAATATTTCTGCCTACGCTTGCTTATTTATCTGAACAAGTTGAAACCGCCTCCTCTGTCTCAGCCCTCCTTAGATGAACTTTGCAAGTCCTTTGGTTTCTCCCTGGAGTTATGTACTATCACTCTCTCCTTTCTTTGTGCACACAATTAACAGTCTCTGTCTAATTGGCTTCTCCACCTTCTCAGCTTCCTTTCCAGGATACACTAGCCCCCTGGAGAGCCTTTCTTGAAAGAAATGAAAGCCAACAGACTATTTATGGTAAATGTCAGGATTCAGGGGATGAAGATCCTTTGTGGGCTCTGCCAGATCCCCACCCCCCAAGATTTATGGCTTGGATCACAAGGGGTACCACAGCCAGCATTCACTGGGGCTGACTTGGGCTGGTGGCCGCTCAACTACAGAAGTTAATTTTTAAACATGTTGGTCTCCTTTCTCTATGTGATGTGGAAACATACTTGCAAGAAGAAAATGATATTAAAATTAACTTTCTTATAAAACTTGCCTAAAGGGAGACTTCTCAGTATCTTTTATTTTTGAAACAAATTAACCCTACCTCAGTTTTTCCCATTTCTTCTTAGTTCATGAGGCAATGCAACTCTTTATTCAGCATCTTTTCAGGTAGAGAACAGACTTCTCTGTACATTCCTTCCCTTGATGGAGGAGAAGGTCATTCTCTCCCCAGTTCTCTTACTTCTATACAAGCAAAGGTCCAAAGGTTGTCTTGGAAGACTCTCAAACACTCCAGCCTGAAGTCAGGGACTTCCCTTCTTCCTGGATGTAACAGAATCCTACATGCTCTGTGACTCTTAACTATAGAGAAAAGGCTTTCTTTTTTCCTTAGGTTTATTATTCCAAAATGCAAGAGTTCAACCTCAATCTGCATATCATTATCTTCACATCCATGAATTCCTTCTGTCCCTAATGTAACAAGATGATTCCTCAAGGATCTGGAGTCTTTCATATATTTAAAAGAACCAAAAACATGTACTGAGTGAATGAAGTAAACCGTATTATTTAATAGATTGGATCAGATAGGTTATTCCTAAATTCTGATTGCTGCTTTAAAAAACAAAGAAAGCAAGCTTCAGCAGCAGACAATGAAATGCCTGAAATCTAGGAAGAATGGATGTCAGCAAATCACTATCTTGATTCCTGTATGGCCCTAAATATAAAATATATTAACCAACTTTTCTGGACAAACAACCAGTCCCCACAACCTCACTGCCCTATACCCAGAGGTAAGGGTGTGCACTGCCCCCACAGCAGGCCTGTTACTGGGGTTTCAGGCCCAATCAGATGATGTAGATGTACCAGGGGCAGATCAATGAAATCTAGACATGCTGGCCCCGCAGGGCAAAGTCACATTCAAGCTCCCACATGTGCCATTTCACATTCACAAACCCACTTACTACCTAAAGACCATGTGTGCCAAGTCAAACGGCCCAGCCTGTAAAATGCAGAATGCCACACCTTGAGACAGATGGCCATAAACTGGCATGGTCAGGGAAACCCAAGAAAAAGGAGGTAAACTCAGAACACTAGAGCAAGCGAATACATAACGCAGGCTAGAAACTCAGAGCCATGACAATTTGCACCAGTACAGATCTCCCAAAGCATTCTGCAGTTCTATTTCAATCACAACATTAAAGCATGGAGATGGTTCTTCTTTCTATTTCCATGGTTTCCTTAACCTTTACTAAGACAAAACATGAATGCAGGTAACCAAATCAACTGCCTCCCCGCAGGAAAAAAGGGAAACTCTCAGAAACCTCTTGTTTGTACAAATCATTTCCCAAAACCTTCCTGCTAAACTTTTGACCTATTGTTTCTCAACTTACCAATCTGTGGCAGTGTGTGATAATAAACTTAAAAAGTGAAGTTTTGGTCACAAATCGTAGTTCCTACTTTGAATAACATTCTAAGTTATTTTTCTTCAAGTTGCATGGCCCTGCTATTTTTACATAGGAAAACAGCCATAGTGTGCTTTTTTTCTCTCCCTGAGGGCTTCCCATAATGTATTTATAGGACTGGAAGTTCTCCAAACCCAAACATAATTTACTGTACCGTTTTCAATGATGGACAATTTTGGTTTTGTCTTTCTCTTATCCTAAGGGAGAATCAATTACCCAGCAAACTGATGTATCCCTCATCTTTTTGTCTTCAGTGGCCAATGATGAGAATTGACTTTGGTCTCAACTGGTCTATTTCTGGCTGTTAGCAGATGTTAATCCTCAAACACAGGTTTGCTGGACTAAGTAACAAACTGGGCACTTAGCGACAGTGGTTCTGATCTCTTATTTTTTCACTTACTCACTGGGAAGCCTTAAACAAGTCAGTTGTCATTCTCTTAGTTTCTCTGATCATAGGATGATTACCAAGCAGTCAAAAGGGGTGTATTTTGTTGTTCTTTCAATTAAGAAATAATTAAACTATAATGGTATTCACTACTGCAATTAGATAAGGCTTAAGCAACCAACTCAATCCACAGCCACCAAATCCATAACATGTACCGTCATAAACCACAGCCCTAGCACACACTGGAATTAGGAAGCAAGGCTACACTGTATTTGAACTGATAGTGAGATGCATTTCCCTGAAGCCCGGGAATCAGTATACAAGTAAGGGGGACCAAATTTTGAGCACCTACAGCATGGCAGCTGTGGGAACTCTCATTATCCAGGGTCCCATCAGGAACTCACGTTATCAAGGTCCCAACAGGGTCCTCGGGACTCCAAGAGGAATCTACTTCATTAAGGCTGCTGGAACCACCCCCAGAAATTTGAATGAAGCTAGGTCTTGATCTACTTCAAGTCCTTAGGAGCTCAAGGTATCCTGAGAAGTATCTGCACTGGGAGAATTTGGAGGTCCAGGCCCCTATGTGCGAAACCCCTTATGAAGTCCCACTGGAAAGAAGGAAGAAAGAGCACTCAAAAAACAAGACACTTTAGATAAAACAAATTCTTGAGATCTGCTGAGAAAAATGTAGGACCTTCAGGTGCTTCACAGTTTTTAAATCAAAATCCTCAGTGTTAGGTACTTAGAATAGGAAACAGGAGCCAAAATGGCAGTGGCTAAAAGACAAGGAAGGGAAAAGCCCACGAAAATAGAGCAAAGGAAGGTCCGAGGACTGGAGTGAGGACCTCAGGTAGAACAAACAGCACTCCTGGCTGGCCCAATTTACATAGGGCAGGCCCGGGGCGGTGGGGGGGGGGGGGGGGGACATAAAAAGAGGAGCCCAAGGGCTCTCTCACTCTCTCCCCACCCCCCCGCCGCCCCCACTGGCGCGCTCCCTACTCTCTTCCCTTCACATCTTTGGGCAGGCATGCCCTCACGCCTCGAGGATGGATTCTCCTGCTACTTTCTAAATAAAATGGAGCTGTAACACTGATTTGTCTAAGAGCTATAACACAGTCTGTCCAAGACCCGAGAGCTGTGACGTGCCAAGGGCTTTAATGTCCATCACTCCAAATCTTTGTTGTGATGAGACAGAACCGAGGAGAATACACTCGCTTGACACTCAGGATGATCCTGATCCGCAGATTCCCCTAGAGCACAACAGTGTTACACAGAGGGACCTTCTAAGATACACCTCCTGCAACAGGCACTCTGGCCAGAGATCCTCTTGCATTCTGGGGTTTCTGGCATGGTCTGAGGGCTCTAGACCCTGGAGAGGCCATCGGCTAGCTCTTCTACCTCAGTAGCCAAGCATCACCTTGGTGACACACTGCTAGTCCCTCAAATACACCTGCTTAAAGATTCATGCCCAAACACACACACACAAAATCCACTGTAAATATTTACATTCTGAAGGTTTTATTTGTTATTGCTTAAGATGTGAGGTTCAGACATAGAAAACAGATTTATGGTTACCAAAGGGGAAGCAGGGAGGGATAAATTAAGAGGACTATCAGGTTAACATATACACATTACTGTATATAAAAATAGACAACCAACAAGGACCAACAATAGCACAGGGAGCTCTACTCAATATTTTGTGAAAACCTATAAGGGAAAGAATCTGCAAAGAATACACACACACACACATATATATATGCAATGTGTATGTGTGTATATATACATATGTATCATTGTTTTGTACACCTGAAACTAACATAACACTGTAAATCAACTATACCTTGATTAAAAAAAAAAGCATGTGCTTCCCCCTCCTCAAAAAAAAGTGTGGTTTTTTCCCCCTCTCCAAGTCCTGCTATTTAACTTACCCACTGTTATTTTCTATTCTGTTAGTCTAAATCAATCAAAGGACTTCACTTCACCAGTCCCGTGGTGTAACATCCCATCAAGGTCTGTCATTCCACAAAAGCTGGCTGTAGCTTGAATGCACCTCCTCCGCCCCAAGCTCAACTTCCCCTTAGAAGAAGGAAGTGATGGGGTTGGAAGACAGCCCTAAAATGTGGTCATTGTTATTGTGAACCTTTAAATAGACCTTTACCTCTGTAAAGGTTTTGGGGTTCTGCTCACAAAGACCTGTGGGAAGGTCGGTGCTCCTGGCCCCCTCTTTCCCTTTTATCTACGTCGTGTGCTACATCATTACTAGAAACCGAAACTCATAAAGTGAAAACTACCCTCCAAAAAGAAACCAGGATTTTTTAAAAACCAAAGACTGAAGGGGTTCTCTGTATTCATGTGATGATGAAGTTAAAATAAATCTGGACGACACTATCTCTGAGAACTCGGCTTGTCTGCTAATTTTAAATGCATGTCCTCTGAAATTTCTTTAAACACTTTTCCCCTTTGACATTTTTTTATCTTCTATGTAAATAAATCAACTGTATATGGCAAAACATGCAAAGAAAAGGAGATTACAGAACAACGGTAGTAATATTAATTTCAATCAAAATACAGAAAGCTAAAATAAAAATGTAGCTTATTTTCAAAATGTTTAATATATTGCTAATTCTTTCAGCAAGAGTTTTATTTTCGCTTTGGGATTAGGCTTAAAGTCCACAGTTTTGTTTCTTTAAAAAACAGTTACTGGCAAATGGGCTCAAAATACTTTCTGCCTCTAAAAATAAACACGTTTCTTTTGAACAACACTTCACTTTAAAGTTTTGGCTATTCCCAGGACAGAAGGGTCTAGTTAATCAGCAATTTTTAAGAGAAGGGAGCTCGGGCAGGTTACAGAAATTCCTTCCGGGAGCCCTGGGCCTATCCTCCATCCACACCATCCAGCAAGTTACAGCACTTTGTTAGCTCCCAACAACAAAAGAGACCTACAGAGCCGGGAGGGTGGGAGGGAGGCGGTGGAGGGTGGGGCGGGGCTGCTGGGGGACGGGGGAGAGGGGTGGAAGCGATGCTCCTGGATAAAGCAAGCCTCAGTACTAAAAGTAATTTTAAATGTTTTTGTCCTTTTGTATAAGAAAAAGATGGTTAAAAATTAAAAGGAACAAACCACTGGATGCTCTGAAGGACTGTTAACTAACAAATGCCATTTGTAATTAGAAAGAAACAAGGAAGGAGAGAAGGAAGCAAGTGAGCCAGAAGAGCAAAACTAGCAGGAATATCACACCTTTCAAGCCTCGGAAAAGTTGAACTGTACTGATCCTGCTGTTTAACATCCCTGAAACCAATAACCATCTAGAAAGCAGATACAAACTGGCCCACAAAAGAAACAAATAACCTAACATGCCCTTCTTTAGCTTCTGATCACTGGTGGCGGAGGAGGGGGTAGGGAGGGGGTGGGGAAGAAGCCAAAATCAAACAACCCAAATAGGGCTTTTTTTTCAATTTTTATTTTATATTGTAGTTGATTAACAATGTTGTGTTAGTTTCAGGTGTACAGTAAAGTGATAGTTATTTATACACACACACACACCTCTTTCTTTTTCAAATTCTTTTCCCATTTAGGTTATTACAGAGTATTGAGCAGAGTTCCCTGTGATATACATCAGGTCCCTGTTAGCCATCTAACCCATAGTTTAAACAGAGAAAGTTCCAGAAAGAACTTCCTGAGCAATAGCCTCAGCCCTTCCATTTACTTTACAGCTTCTTTTATATCCTGTGGGGCACTCTGGTTCACTAAGGAAGCAAGCATAACTTTCATTTTCCTGCTTTTGATTTAATAAAGAGGAAAAAAAAAAAGAACTTTATAATTTCCTATAAAGACTTTCCTCCCATGCTTTAGAGTTACAATAAGGTCAACCCTTTCACCAGCATGACCATGGAAATATGGGGAAATTAAGTCCATCTTCACAATCAGTGTTAAGACTATGTCAAATACACTCTAAATAATGGAACATGTTCATGTCTGTAGTCACAGGCAATGCCCTTGGTGTACTTGACGTGAACCTGATCAGGGAATACTGAAAGATCCTTTTCAAATATGAACAACTATGTGTAATAGCTGGAAATAATATTGGAAAGACAAAGCCATGATAGGTTTTATGTGACTTCTTAAGTACAGATGTTAAAGAATGTGTTTATTAAAGAGCAGTTTACCAAAAAAATTCAAAAGTAATATACAAATCAATAAGGAAAAGAAGCAAAACACCTGAACAGGTACGAGGGCATAAACAAACAAAAAAAAAACTATCCAAAAATGGATAAATTGTGACATATTCATACATTAGGGTATTAAACACTGAAAATGAATAAATCAGCTACCCATATCAATACAAATGCAGCTCACAAATATAAAGTTGAAAGAAAAAGAGCAATTTGTAGAAGAATGCATACAAAATGGTACTATGTATGGTATTAAAAACATTGCTTATGGGGGTCCATGATGGGCCTGATATTCAGCCAGTAGACCTTGGCATGGCTGGATCTGTTGCCAGCATCCGTTATGAGTGGCCATATCCACACACTCCAGTTTGTTAAATACTTTGAAAATCACCCTTACTATTCAAATACAATAAAGCTGTAAAGAAATGCATGAGACTGATAAACATCAAATTCAGGATAGCTGCTACCTCTGAGGAGGAAGAAGGGGTCACAACCATGTTAGCAACAATTTATTTCTTATGTAGTATGCTAAAACACGTAGGTACTTAATAGTATGGTGGTTTATACCTTTTTGTAGGTTTTAAATAATAGATAATACAAATATTTTAAATACACACACACACACATATCTATGCCAGCAAGAGCCAGGAATCTGAAGGCAGCATTTTTACTCCTTGTTCTGCCAGTTGCCAACTGTACCTTGCCATCCCTGAATCTTGGATTGTCTTCTGTGAAATAAGAAGATCCAGGTATCATTCAGTCTAAAATTTAAAGTCAACGTGATGGGTGTTGAACTCCCTGGACTCTAGTAACAACCCATCACCGTGTCACTGTATAAGTGACAAATAAATCAGATATGAGATGAGATACTAACTCACTATGGATAGCACACACACATTTTAAAGTCACCCTAGGAATGGACTTGAATCCCACGACATTCTCTCTTTCACCATCCTTTGTAATGATGGTAAACCTTTGAGAGCTGTCCGATGGGGTTTAGGAGAGCAAACCAATGAATATCAGTAAAGGGGTGGGGACAGTTTAACTGACCCAAGACAAAACATTCTTTGTATTTAGTTGTGCTTATAGGTTATTTTACTGGAGAAGGAAATGACTACCCACTCCAGTATTCTTGTCTGGAGAATTCCATAGACAGAGAGAGGAGCCTGGAGGGTTACCATCCATGGGGTCACAAAGAGTCAGACACCACTGAGCAACTAACACACATACACACACATATGTGATTTTAAATAATCATGATATTCTTGAGGCAGAGAAACTAAGACCATTAACATCAGAGTCTTATTCAAAAACATAAAACTGTCTGAGATAAACCCAGGATTTGAACTCATAATTGGTATCTTAGGAAAGGTACAGCTCTTAACTTGCTGCTGCTGCTGCTAAGTCGCGTCAGTCGTGTCCAACTCTGTGCAACCCCTTAGATGGCAGCCCACCAGGCTCCCCCATCCCTGGGATTCTCCAGGCAAGAACACTGGAGCCGGTTGCCATGTCCTTCTCCAGTGCATGGAAGTGAAAAGTGAAAGTGAAGTCGCTCAGTCGTGTCTGACTCTTAATGACCCCATGGACTGCAGCCTCCCAGGCTGCTCCGCCCATGGGATTTTCCAGGCAAGAGTACTGGAGAGGGGTGCCATTGCCTTCTCCCTTACAACTTCTCTATTATTTCTCATACTCTCAAGACTCGTTTTAGAGAAGAGCTCCCCTCTACTCTCTACAATCTAACTTTAACTAATTTACCAAGACTTACATGGTGCACAAAGCAAATAAACTAGCAAATCCTTCAATCACTCAGTAAATCACTGCAGATTTTAACATGTAGATCACAGATTCTGGTATATAAAAGTTAGTTTAGCAAGTACTATGACCTAAAGAGTAAATGACATTTCTTCTAATTGCTTTAGGTAAGGAATCCGCCTGCAATGCAGGAGATGTGGCAGGAGCGGTGGGTTCAATCCCTGAGTTAGGGAGATACCCTGGAGCATGAAACCCACTCCAATATCTTGCCTGGAAGATCCCAAGGACAGAGGAACCTGGCGGGCTACACAGTCCATGAGGTCTCAAAAAAGTCAGACACAACTTAGTGACTAAACAACAGCAACAAAGGGTTTTCAGACCAGAATTTTAAGGAAATTGTTCTAGAGATATTTTTAATTCAAATCTTCACCAAATTAGAGCTCCTATCTGTCCTTTTTGAGTTTGTTTCCGTTGAACTCTTTACTTCCAAGGAACTATCCAGTACTACTTTGGTAGAGTTCTAACAAAATACTAGACACCCAGTCTTACCTAACCATGAAATCTTAGCATTATGACTGGTTACTGGGAAAGTAAATGAGGAGAAAAAAAACCCAAAAAACTGAAAAATTAACTGTTGTGTGGTTTGGAAGCTGTTTTTTCTAGGGTGTCAGCCAGCAGTGCCATTCTTCAACAAGTATTCATTTATTTAAAAGGTACTGAATCAAGCAACTAGAGAAATAGAGAGTGTCTTCGGTTCTTAGGGTGGCCAAGAGTCAGACTGAGCACACACACACACTTAGGCTGAAAAAGGGATTTGAGTTCTGAAGTAGATTTAGGAGGTTGTGGAGAGCAGGTCAGTGAATACCAGTAAAGTGTCTACTAGAACCTCAAACTGTGAGATCATTCCTTCTCCCAGGCTTCCCTCCTGACTCCCTACAGAGTTTGCAAACTAGGGCCATTTCTAAACACACAGAAGTTTCTCACCTGAAGAGAAACAACCAGAATTATTTGTTTCTGAATTTATCTAAAGATACAGTTTTCAGTTCTGTGGGCACAATTTTAACATCTGATATGAGGTTACATCATCTCAGGGAAAGAACGGAATGTACTTCTGTGTATACAAAATTATCTTTGTTGTTACTTATGTGCAGGGACTCCATTAGAAATTTGTCTGGCTTTAAAAAAAAAATCCTACTTCTGTCCATTTCTAAGGTTACTTTTTCTTCAGTATATCTTCTACATCGTTAAAATATTTAGAAGTTATATACCTCTGTATGAAGAAAAACTTCCTGAAACATAAATAATCCTTCTGACCCCTTAACTCCAGTAACTTAGAATATGAAAATCTTAAATTTTCTCTTCATGGAATTTCAGACTACCGTTTTGAGATTTCTACAGAAATATTTTTTCCTTCTCTCAAAGCCCTCCCCATGGAAAGATCCCTGACCAGTCCCCAGCCCCCAAAACTCATATAACATAAAACATCCTCAAAAAGGAATACACCTAAGTAGTTTTCTCCCCATTGATGAACAATTGGAACACTCTCGAGAAAGTGTCTTGTGGATTTTACAGTATTCTCCTGAGTAGAACCAAAACTGGGACCAATGAAGAATCTTGAGAAGTAGGACCACTGGGACAAAACAAAATTGTATGCAGTCCTTTGGTTGAAACTCTTCTAACTTATTTAGCTAAGAAGCTAAGAGAGGTACTGAGATCTATATCTGCTTAAAAACCATACCCCAACAACCTACAGTGCAAAAAAAGTGAAATGTAATGAGGTCTCCTTTGTTACAGCCTGAGAGTATGAACAGGTAAATTCAGCTTACATGGGTAAACAAAATTGTAGGTCCTCTATTTGATAATGACAAAACAGTAGAAAGAAGAGCTAATATTTAGTTCTTAATTTGTGCCAAACATTTTACATGTACTATCTCTTTAATCCTCACAAGATAGACACCGTCTACTCCATTTAGGGGAACAGGGACGATAAGCACCTTTCCTGAGAACACCAAGTTACTGGCAACTCTTGCTTGAACACAAATGTGCAGGTTCTGAACTCCATGTCCTTCAAATTCCTAACAGCCAATGAAGTGAAAAGTTGCTCAGTTGTGTCCAACTCTTTGCAATCCTATGGACTAGACAGTCCATAGAATTCTCCAGGCCAGAATACTGGAGTGGGTAGCCTAACAGCCAAGAGATACCAACCTATACTAACTTGGTCCATGAGTTTTTAGAGAAATTTATCAGAACACATACTGTCAAAGCATTCAAAATATGAAGTAATTAAGAGATTAATATAGTGACTATAATGAGCTTATGTTAGTTTAAATTTGCAGTTCTCTGTCCTTTCTTCTCAAATAAATAAGATAAAACATGTTTTTGCCCAGTGTTGCAGTTAACTGGCAAACTTGTGTAATAAATTAACTAACAGAACTGGTTTAGCAACAAATGAGAAGCTCAAGTTCTCTAAATTCTAATCCTAGGTATGTCACTGATTTGAAAGGTAATCTGAGAGCATTTAATGTAAATTACATTAGATGTTTATAGGGCTCTCAGAACACAGTCTAAAAGAAGAATCTGTATTTATGAAACTTCAACATAAACTCTGATACTAAATATCTGAGTGAAAAGGAAAAAGCTTAAAATCTAGTTATTTTGCCTAATTACTGCCAAGGTTCCAAGTATTCATACACATTTATACAGGATAAACAAAGAACTGTCCACAGTGATTATCTCTAGGGACAGAGACAACAGAAATGGAAAGTGAAAATAACATGAAGGCGAACTTTTGCTTTTTAATATGTGTGTGTTGTATGTGTGTAGCTGGATTTTTGTCATAAAGTTTTTAAGACATTCTCAAAGTCTTCCCAGTCTTAATTTTTATCTGCATTCATGATCTTGACCTTAGGACATTTTAAAGGTGGCAACATTAAGGAAAAGAGCATCATTCTCTCTGCCCTGGCTCATCCTCTCTAACCCAATATAACAAGGCTCATTTTATAAAGTTAAAACCCACCCGTACCAAAATGTTTCCATTTTATCAGAAGCAAGAGAAAAAAACAGTCCTGGAGGACTTCAACCTTCAAGCAGTTCTAAAAGGAAAGGAATATTAGAACTCGAGAAATATGGTTAATTATGAAACTCCCTCAACAGTCTTCGAGTAACAAATACTAACCACCCAATTAGAGGGCTGTTCTCTCCTTGTGGTAAAGAATACGTAATGAGAGTCTGAATGCAGAAATGATGAAAAGTGCCAGAGAGGACAGTTCAATGCCTTCAGTACCCATTCACTCAATCTTTCTAGCCCCAGCCCTCCTCTAGCTCCAACGACTTTGAAGAAAATGACAGAAGTGAGAAATGCTTTGAAATTACGGTTAATGTTTAAGCATTATAATATCAGGCCTCTTCTTGACCTTTATTTCTTCATCAATAAAAATACTGCTTCCAATAATGATTTGTAAAGATGCTCAGCATAAACCTGAGACACGGTAGGTGCATAATAAATGTTAGCTTCCTTCTTTCAGAACTAAATTCCCAACTGCCAGCTCACTAATCTGTGAGCCCCAAAGACCCTGCATTTAAAGTGTTTAAAATAAAGACTGCTATAAGAGACAAATAAGGAGAGACTGGATAAAGAAGATGTGGTGTGTGTATATATACATATATATAGTTTTAGTCAACCATAACGGAGAAGGCAATGGCACCCCACTCCAGTACTCTTGCCTAGAAAATCCCATGGATGGAGGAGCCTGGTAGGCTGCAGTCCATGAGGTCGTTAAGAGTCGACATGACTGAGTGGCTTCACTTTCACTTTTCAGTTTCACGCATTGGAGAAGGAAATGGCAACCCACTCCAGTGTTCTTGCCTGGAGAATCCCAGGGACGGCAGAGCCTGGTGAGCTGCCGTCTATGGCGTCGCACAGAGTTGGACATGACTGAAGCGACTTAGCAGCAGTAGCAGCAGCAAACAGAATGAAATAATGCCATTTGCAACAACATGAGATTATCATACTAAATGAAGCCAGACAAAGACAAGTAACATACAATATCATTTATATGTAGAATATATTTTTTAAAAGATACAAATGAGCTTGTTTATTACAAAACAGAGAGACTCACAGACATAGAAAACAAACTTATGGTTGCCAAAGAGGAAGGGGGACAAATAAATTAGGCATTTGGGATTAACATAGACACTCTATATAAAAATTCCTATACACCCTATATAAATCACTATGCTATATACCTGAAATTAACACGACACTGTAAATCAACTGTACCTCAACTTAAAAAAAGACCCAGTAGACCATCCTGCCACCAGACCATTGGTTTTCTCCCACACCTTCTTCTATGGTACCTCTCTCAAGTAATAGCACCAGCATTCTTCTTGGCATCAAATTTAGAATCCTCTCTCTTCCAACTCCTTTTAATCCCCTCTGACTCTGTTCTCTAAATTTCTTCATCACTCACCTAGATTTCTAAAAACATCCTTTTAACTGGATTTCTTGCCTCTCCACTTCATTTTTCAGAACATTATTGTGAAACAGAGCTCACACCATGTGCATGCTGTAGGTTCCCACCCACAAGAAGAATATGGTCCAAATGCTTCCATGAGCAAAATGCCCTACAATCTAACCACAAAGCATCTATCTAGACCTCTCCCACTACAACCTGCCACAAGCCCTGTGCTTCAGTTTGTGATATTTTTCAGCCTGCAATCTACTATCCTCCATTTTCCACCCATGAAAGCTCTACTCTACACTCTAAACCCAGCTATATGTCCAGTTCAAATGTCAATATCCTATACAAAATTAGTCCTAACTTCCCCAAAGTGGGCATTTATGACCATAGCACTTTGCTAGCACTTCAGATGGCACTTCTTTCATTCTGGATCATACTAGAGTGACTTGTTTACAAGGCTATCTGTCCCAGTTCCTGCAAAAAGGGAGCCGTGCCTGATTGATTGCTGACTGTCCTCTAACACCTGCCACTTAGCCCCTTGTTCACTGCACTCTCGAACTGAATGTAATAACTAGCACTTATCACCAGGTGCTCTACAATGTTTGATCATAGGTGCTGTACTGCCCACTACACGTGTTGCCTCAGTAATATTCATAACACCCCCATGAGGTAGGTCACATTTTGCCTTTTATTTTATAGATGAAGAAGCTCTACTCAGAGAGGTTTATAATTTGCCCAAAGTGACACAGTTAATATATGGCAAAGCAAGGATTTGAACCAGGGTCCATCTGACTTCAGAAGTTATACTCATAACCATTGCACAATATCACAGACATTTCAAAAATTCACTTGTCCTTTAGTACTTATGCACCCTGGAGTATTACTCGAGATGAAGACTCCAGTAAATTACATTTTATACTATCAGCATGTGGAGACCATTTTCGGTTCTGCTCTATTCCAGGGTCATAAACGATCAGGTTCATAGTCTTCCAGATTGACGACTTCTCTTTTCTTATACCCACCCTTAATTCCCTAAAAAAACAGAAGAAAAATGATTTGGAATGCAGGGACAGTAAGAGAATGAAATCATTCCTTCATCGTGGAACTCACCACATTAACAGTAAGCTTATAAGGTTCAGCAAGCATATATAACCTGAAAGAATATGTTGAATCATTTCAAAACATACTTTCCCAACTCAAACCAGAAATCAACAGCTGTTGCTAAGAAAACACACAGCCAACCGTGAGACAACATGATGACTCATGAAAGGAGCAAGCTTACCTTCCAAGTCTCAGAAACCATCACGAGCACAGTCTTGTAACCAAACTTTCAACCTGTGGTTATAGATTGAGAGTTTCTTTTCACTTGGCTCAGAAGGAAATATAATCAGTTCTGGACTAAACACTATTTATAAAATTAATTATTACCCAACTTAATTGGAACTTTCTCTGATGAAAAAGAGTACAGAAACTACAAAGGTAACATACTTTCTTTTAAACAAAGGCCTATTAACGGAGGAAAATTTTTTACTCGATGCCATCAAATGAGTAACTACAAAAGACAGTCAAACAAGAGATTGCTAGTTACCTATTTTCTTTGTCAACATACTAGCACAAATAATAAAACATGCCTTTAACTGCTTTATAAACAGACTATATAGTAAATCCTCTTGTTTACTTTCTGAACCACTAACAATTTTTAACCAAAAGTTCCAGCATGCATTATTTTATCAAACAATCTCATCAAACGTTGACTATAGCCCGCCATAGTACCAACGATTTAGATGCATGAGTTGTTGCAGGGTTTTTTCAGGTTTATTTGAGGGCATGGGGAACAATCCTGAACAGCTTTATTTATTTTGTTGCAATTTACACTTCAGATAAAATTATTTCTTACTAATCAGCATTTTTTAAATGAAAATTAGCTAACTCCTACAGTGTGCTTGCTCAGTTGCTCAGTTGCATCTGACTTTGTGACACTATGGACGGTAGCCTGCCAGGTTCCTCTGGTCCATAGGATTCTCCAGGCAAAAATACTGGAGTCGGTTGCCATGTCCTCCTCTAAGGGATCTTCTCAACCCAGGGATCAAACCTGCATCTCCTGAGACTCCTGCACTAGCAGGTGGATTCTTTACCACTGAACAACCTAGGAAGCCCCAGACTCCTACAGTCTGATCCTTTAATTAACATATCACTCAAACCTGAAGAGCTCAGGTGTATTACAATCGGCTTTTCCTCAGAATACTACAATTAGTCCTCCAAAGTCACAGTGGGAGAAAACAGGTAGTATATCTGCGTAAGTTAATTCTGTTCCCTTTCTCAAAACATGAACTATCTCATAGCCTAAACAGGTTATGTCTAACCTTGGTAAGGAGACTGTGTGTAGCACAAGCCAGAATCAAGATTGCCAAGAAAAATATCAATAACCTCAGATATGCAGATGATACCATCCTAATGGCAGAAAGTGAAGAGGAATTAAAGAGCCTCTTGCTGAAAGTGAAAGAGGAGAGAGAAAAAGTTGGCTTAAAACTCAACTTTTAGAAGGGGACAACAGAGGATGAGATGGCTGAATGGCATCACTGACTCGATGGACGTGAGTCTGAGTGAACTCCGGGAGTTGGTGATGGACAGGGAGGCCTGGCATGCTGCAATTCATGGGGTCGCAAAGAGTCAGACACAACTGAGCGACTGAACTGACTGACTGAAAACTCAACATTCAAAAAACAAAGATCATGGCATCAGGTCCTATCACTTCATGGCAAATAGATGGGGAAACAATGGAAACAGTGACAGACTTTATTTTGGGGGGCTTCAAAATCACTGCAGATGGTGACTGCAGCCATGAAATTAAAGCAGAGACATTACTTTGCTGACAAAGGTCTGTCTAGTCGAAGCTATGGTTTTTCCAGTAGTCATGGATGGATGTGAGAGTTGGACCATAAAGAAAGCTGAGCACCAAAGAATGGATGCTTTTGAACTGTGGCATTGAATAAGACTCTTGAGAGTCCCTTGGACTGCAAGGAAATCCAAGCAGTGCATCCTAAAGGAAATCAGTCCTGAATATTCACTGGTAGGACCAATGCTGAAGTTCCAATACTTTGGTCACCTGATGCGAAGAACTGACTCGTTGGAAAAGACCCTGATGCTGAGAAAGACTGAAGGTGGGAGGAGAAGGGGACGACAGAGGATGAGATGGTTGATGGCATCACTGACTTGATGGACATGAGTTTGAGCAAGCTCCAGGAGTTGGTGATGGACAGGGAAGCCTGGTGTGCTGCAGTCCATGGGGTCACAAAGAGTCAGACATGACTGAGTGACTCTACTGAATGTTTACATAGGAGTTCATTTCACTAATATCTCTGCTTTTGAATATATTTAAAAATTTTCATAATAGTGTTCTAACATCTAATTGACTTTTGCTCCAGTGTCAGACAAAACTTTACCATTTTGGATTTCTATTTTACCCGCATAACTACTCACGTTTGACAATTCATTAGTGCCAAAATAGTTCTTAAAGTACCACGTGGTAAATATCACATTTCTAAATCATATTTGTAGAAACTAGGACCCAGGGGAAAAAATCTCAGAGATCATCTAATTCCCTGTGCCAGTGGTTCACAATCTTGTGCATGCATCAGAATCACTTGGAAGACTTGTTAAACACAGATCGCTGGGCCTCACCCTCTACATTTCTGAACCAGTAGGTTTGATGCTACTGGTCCCTGGACCACACTTTGAGAACCACTGCTCTAAGCTTACACCCATTGCCTAGTTCGTATCTCCACTGCAGTGATCACCAATTACCACATTGGAATGCATGCTCCTGTGCTTATGGGCCCTTTTCTTAAAAGAGAGTTGGCTTTCAAAGGGCAGGAGACATAAATTTTCATCAATGTGCCAGAGCCCAGATTCAACAAACATTTACAAAGTAAGTTAATTTGCTGGATGAGTTAAGTTTTCCCAGTCATTTATAGTTGAGTGTTTGTCAATGTATTAACCTTCAGAATAGGAGTACATTTACACATACCCAGATGGAAAGGGTACCCACTCCATCCTCACTGATAAAGAAGACTAAAAGTTAACTAAAACCAGAGCAACAAATAGGAAATTCTGGCGAGTT